>NW_022589752.1:9960109-10233834 GCF_004348235.1 Phoca vitulina | reverse complement strand
TCTCCCTCTCCCTCTGCCTCTCCCCACTGCTCCTACTCTCTCTCTCTTTCTGTATCTCTCTGTCTCAAATGAATAAATTAAAAAAAAAATTCTATAAAATGCTCCGTAACATTTAAGAATGGCAATACCTGCCCCTTTCTTCTTCCAGATCATTATCTAGGTCTTAAAGTAATATAAGGTCAAATAGTTATATATTGGAAGGGATATTTAGCTGGAGAGATCTTCATTCTGTTTGCCAGGGTGGTGGTGGAGGGATGGAAATGACAGCCTGTTTTAATCTAGAAAAGCAAAGGGTATCCCACACAGGTCTCAGCATTTTTACTATATGAAACCTCTTACATTCTATCTTATTTCTATGTGATATACACACCCACCTCAAATACAGACTTCATCCCACATAGCCCCTTATATGTCATGACAGTTTTATTGCTAACACAGGAAAACCACAAACCACAGGTTGGTTGATTGAATCATAAAAGGCAGCTGTTGTCATTAAAAAAAATAGCTATAGATTCAAGTTAGTTTTCCATTCTGAAACAGCAGGTAAAATACAACAATTTATATAGACATAGGTTCAACCATCCTCACAAGACAAGCAGTTATTCATTCACCTGTGTCACACTGACCCACAATTACAGACTAGCCACAATTATACTCCTAGCTTAAGTTGATAGAACTTGCAATGTCCGCCGAAGTCACTTACTAAAGGCTCGAGTTAAAATGAAAGCAATTCTGGAAAATGGCAAGCCATGACTTTATTACCAATACATTTTCATAAAAGGTATCAAATCAACCAATGGATCATCTTATAGTACTTTGTGAGAATGAGAAAATGAAGTGGGTAAGCAAGTTTTTCAAGACAGCCAGGTCAAAATATGCCCAGTCGTTAGTCTGCAATCTGAGAAGACAAGGAAGTAGCATGAAGGCACTTGGATACGTGGTGTTGAAAGAAGAAGGCATCAAAACAGGAGAATTTTCTTAAACAGGCAGTGGAACTATATCTAAGATAGATTTCACTGTTTTATTCAGCATTTGTCTAATACCTTGGAGTTTGTAATGTGTTCTTATATACAATGTATCTTATCATACTCACAGTCAGATTGTAAGAAATGTAGGCAATATCATTTGCTCCTTCAAACAGGAGAGGTCATCATTCCAAATTATTAATGAAGAGATTAAGAGGATTTTTTTCTTGTATATTCACTAAAAAATCATTTTTGAAAACATGGTACTGTGAGAATAGAGGCTAAGCAAGATAGCTATGATTTATTCTCCCATAGAAATGATATTCTAGTGGCAGATTCAGATAATAATTAGACACATAAATAAATATAATTGGTCTCAACTACAATAAATGCTACATAGAAAACAAACAATATATGATAGCAAGCAACTTCAGATATGTTTGAGGAAAAACCTTTTTTTTTTTTTTTTTGAAGATTTTATTTATTTGACAGAGAGAGACACAGCGAGAGAGGGAACACAAGCAGGGGGAGTGGGAGAGGGAGAAGCAGGCTTCCCGCAGAGCAGAGAGCCCGACGCGGGGCTCGATCCCAGAACCCTGGGATCATGACCTGAGCCGAAGGCAGACGCTTAACAACTGAGCCACCCAGGCGCCCCTGAGGAAAAACCTTTTTAAAGAGATGATATATCATTCAGACCAGAAGGATGACAAATCATTAACCACTCAAACTATGGGAAAAGATTGTTATAGGAAGGTGGAAAAGCATATGCAAAGGCTCTGTGGCAAAAAAAAAAAAAAAAAGAGGTTAGGATGTTCAGGAAATAGAAACTATGCAATCATGGGAGTCAAACCCAGGCCCTTTCCAACTATTCCTCCAAGCTTTATTATATTTTAATTTTGCAACAACCAACTCTGAGGTAAATGCAATACAATCCAAAAATTTCCCAATGGGGTGATTACAAGAGGCCTTACTTATACTTGGAGGTCACCAGTGGTTACCATGGGTCATGTTAATGATCAGTTTCTAACCTAACTAGCCATTAAATTGGCTAAAGTAACTTTACTGAAAATGCCACAATCAGATTTTATAGTCAAAGGGGATTACTAATGAGATTTTCTGGAACCCAGAAAAGTTAAGATAGCATAGTGATCAAGAGAAGACAAGAGACCAAGATTTGAATGCCAGTTCTGTTACTTACTGGTTATATAATCTGAGGAAAGTTACATGGTCTTACTGAGTTTTACTTTCCATAAAATAGTTCTCTACTACTATCATGCAGGATTGAAGTAGGGATGGAATGAGAGAAGGCATGTAACACACCTTAATATAGAACTTTTCAAAGGAAAAAAATCTCTGTCTGATCTAACATGAATTCTTTCTCTTTCATTGAATATGTCTGTTCCTCTCCTAAATTTCCTAGACCATTCTTGCCCCAACACAGCTGCTTCTGAGAAATCATTTTCTTCTAACATGAATCTTATTCTCAGTCTTTGGATATACGCTTGTTGAGTTTAATTTTCTAACTTTTCTACACAGAACCACATAGGGAATTGGGTTGGTTAGGTAGCTGCCTACAGAAACAATTCTAATTAGTCTTTATCTAGGGAGTACATATCTTCACCAATTTAGTTTATTATCATATGAAAACTTATGTTTTGATAGTATTTTAAGTAAGGATTTTTGAAGAGGAGTGTCCTTGTTGAGAATGCTTCATAAGCAAAGTAAAATATATCATTGCTATCACTCTTAAGATTTGTATATATAATACACATTTTAAATTATTAAAGGTAATTTTAATAAATTTAATAGCAAAGAAAGAATTATAAATTTTAGTGATGAAAGAATGAGAAATAGAAAAGCACAATGAATAGGATTCTTGTTACACTGTGTATGGTGTACAAATGGCATCAAGCATGTCAGTAGTTGGCATTTATTTCATTGATCCATAGCATTTCTCAAATTTGGTAACATTTAACATTCCAAATATGATATTAGTTATCACTAAGTAAGTACAAGATTTTATGAAAAACACTGAAAATTTCTATAATACTTAAAGCAATTATAACCACATTTTGCATAGCTCTCACTAAACCATAATGTTATAATATAAACTAAGGTCGTAAGTCTGAGAAAGAAAGCATGTAGCCCATAATCCACAATTCACATATAATTTGAAACACATTAAATCAAGTATATCATTGCAGGTACCAAGTTTAAAGTTATTTATCCACTGATGCAATAAAGAGCTTAGCAGGGTTCAAAAGCTATACAATGCAGTTTATTATATAGGAGAATTTATAAATTATATTAACTTTCAACTTTAGTTCTTTAAGATGCAATAGGTCACCTAACATTTGTTTTGTTTTCCATATTTGTAAAACTAATTTAGTAATATGAAAACTCTCTTCAGGGTGCCTGGGTGGCTCAGTCGGTTAGGTTAAGCATCTGCCTTCGGCTCAGGTCATGATCCTAGGGTCCTGGGATTGAGCCCCATGTCAGGCTCCCTGCTGTGGGGGAGACTGTTTCTCCCTCTCCCTCTGCTTCTCCTTCTGCTTGTGCTCTCTCACTCACTCTCTCTTTCTCTCTCTCAAATAAACAAATAAAATCTTAAAAAAAAAACACCTCCCTTTAATTTGCAGTGTATAGAGACTTTTGGTGGTACATGGTATGAAGAGCTTAAATAATACTTTTGATCTACCACTAGGGGGTGGGAGAAGTTTTGTTTCATGATGTTACATAGGAAATGTTTTGGTGGCTATATTTCTGCTCAATCAGAAAGGAATCCTGGTGATAAAAGGAGTATAGTAAACCACTTCTGTCACCACAACATGTGTAGAAATCAGCACACCAACATAGGATCCAGAATATGCAGATTAAAACAAGAGCTGGGCACAGTCATTTTAAGACAATAGCTAAAGCAGACAATAAGCATTTTACAGAGTATTGTAGAAGGTTTTCTTAGCTGGACATACTTGTAAATTGCCCTGCATATTCCAATCAGTTGGTCCAACCAACTATTTACACATTCAATTTTCATTTATTAGGTAAGTGAGGGAAAAACAAATTTCTGTTAATAAAAGTTTGCACTTATTGCTCAAAATAAGAACAGATATAACTGTTATATAATATTTTATCTCGTTTGAATTTTTTCTTAAGATTTTAGAGTTATAGTATTATTCACAAATGAACAGTTTTTATCACTCAGAATTCACCAATATCTCTAGATGGTTTCCTTATCTCAACTTGCTTAGCTCTTGCTTGTCATTTACAGGTTGGGCAAATGCCATCCATGTAGTGGCATAAATAAATAGAATAGGTTAGATCACCTGCTTTCAGAATGTCCAAAAACCAGAAGTAGAGTCAATTATTCACACTGAATTAGGAATCTTAAGGTCAGGAGGCCACAATGGAGACACTGTCAAATTATGCTCTTTCTGATGTAGTTCCCTTTGACGGTTCCCAACAATTATAAACAAAACTTTCTTTCCAGGGGCACCATGTTCACCCCTGGGACTTACTTCTTATATGGAAGTCAAGCATTAATTTCCTTTCCAAAAACACTGTGAATTGCACTGTAGGAGTGGTCATAAGAAATATCCAAGTGTTTAAGAAAACACCACTAATAAATTGTATAATCCTCAGATGTGTGGGAACCTCTCACAAATGACCTACAATTGGTTAATTGCAGGAGTGACCTGGAGGGATAAAAGACTTGCTATTTATGCAAACTGTATGGGCAGTTATCCCTACATTTGGTCACGTAATTAGAGAAGGTGGTATGAAATTTGTTCCTGACTTTAGCTGAGGTAGTCAATGACACAACTCAGTCCTGGAGGTCATCAGATTAGCTCAATTCACTGGTCAGGTTTGTCATGGATAGACAGATGCAGACCAAGGCAAGGTCTTGTGCAATTGTTTATATACCCTGCTCTACCTGGATTAATGCCTCAGGCCAACTAAAGAGGTTATTACAGAAACTGAATGAGAAAGATACCTGACTTCCCAAGATAGACACTAATGTTGCATGAGTTGTTCTGTTCTACTGGTTGAATCTGGGACCTTGGGAGGCATGGTTTCTTTCGACAAAGAAAGTCAAAATCTTCTGTTTGGAATCCTTTGGTAGTAGCCTTAATTAAATGTTTTAGGAGATTAATTAACAGATTTGGTCCCACCTTTTGTCAGATTAATCACAGTCACCAAACAGAGAGGCATACTCAGAAAATTTCCCAGAAGCCAACACAGTGTAGAAAAGAAGGTTGTATATTTTTGGAAACAACTCCCTACTTATCTTTCACATTGCCACATAGCTTGCTAGTGACGTACTGCTTTTCCATTTTCCTAGTCTATCTTTTTAAGGATGTTTGTAACATGAACAGCCTTGGAAGCTAGTGCCACCCTACATAGCAAAAACCAGGGTTGCTTACAGCTTTGGAAGATAGTTGTCTTTCTAGAGCAAAGAGTAAGCATGCTTATTCTCTAGCAAAATAAAGAGAATTTTCCCCTCGCAGGTAAAATGACAGACTTTTTTAATGCTCATTATAAAAGATTTGGTTTTCCTGAGTTTTGAGTCTTTCTCCTATAACAGAACCCACTGTTTGTCCATCCAGAATCCACCTGGGTCCATGTGTGTTGGTCCTCTGAAACGTGGGGGCATAGAGGACTGATGAGAATATGCAAATCTTACACTATCCACTGTGATATAGTAATAAACTCCTTTCCCTGCAACTCAGGAGTCTTCTATCTTTTGCCAACATCCATGAAATTATGGCAGGCTAATGAGTTAACACGGGTGTAGGGTGATGTATCAGACACTTTACAGTTCTTGACATCCAGTAGAGACAATCCTCCAAAGACAGGGTCTTATCATAATATATAACATAATCCAGCTTTATATCTAATTTAGAAATCTTATTTCAGCATCAACCATCTGTTATTCTGCTGGTTATTGCCTTAATTGTTACAATAAAAATGTGACATGTACTCATTATGCATATAAGAATATTTTTAACAGTTAGAAGGTTTTGTTTTTACAATAGCATAAGCTCACTAAGGATAGGTCCCATGACTCCTACTTCTTTCCTATTTCCCCCAGAATACTTTGCAAAAACTGATATTTCATAATTGAATTTTAAATGAATGAACATGACATTTTATATTTTACTTGGATTTTTTTAATGTCCTAAAGTCTTTCCAAAGAAATTCGGTGTTTCGAACCAAAGAATAAATTTATATAGATAAAACACCAAGGATGTGGAAAGAAAAAGAAAAAGAAATCTAAGCAACTTACATAATCATTGTTATTATTCTCCAAATGGATAAATGAATGATTGACTAATTTATGAATGATTGATTTAGCTTTGTGACATAACTAACTAGAATTAGAGATTTAATCACTGGTTATTCACCATCCTCATATAATTCTAGTTTTTCTGAGAGTTAAAATCATGACCTTATTGTTTATGCCTCCAGTGTTGTTTTTATAGTAAAGCTAACCAAACTCCAAAATATATAGTTTGCATGATAAAATATTATTGCTTTAAATTTAACTGATGCTTTCTAGGTGATCATAGATCATAGTGATATGTTCTTCTAAACATAGGAAAGTATCTATCTATCTACATATTTATTTCTAAATATAGGGATATACACACATATATATGTACACACACACACACAAAGAACAAAAAGCGTACATGATTTAATTCTTCCTTTACCTACTAAAAGCCCATAGTCACTCCATTTGTACATCACAGGACTTTTCAGTATCCCAGTATCATTCTCAATCTATTCTAGAAGAAATTCAGTATACAGACAAGCAAACGTGCTATGTTCTTCTAAACCTAATTACCCAAATCTTCATTAATACAAGTAAAGTAACACAAAGGGAGCGGCAATATTCAATTAAAATAATTATGAAGCTACAGCTCCCCCTGATAGAGCACAAATAATTATGTTTACAGGTTTTCTGTCCCATATAAACTAATATCCTATAGCAAATCTGAGTCATAAATCTAGGCATAATTATCTAACCTGAACTGATGTAAGCAGTTTTGAAGCTCTGTACATTTTAGAATGTTTCTTAGCAGTGATGGCTCCGTGGCATCTACTTTTCAATAGCAAGACTATGAGATTGTATTTGCATAACAGTTTAAGTAACATTGAAAACTAAGGCTTACACAACAAAGAATGGAGAATAAAGCTGACTGAGAAAGCAGCACTGTCTCACTGTGAGCTACACTTTGGTGCCCACTATTTCTTTCTTTTCTTTTTTTCAAAGCCACAGTTGGAGAACCTTAAAGCAGCTGATGCAAATCTGGATTTCACTGGGTTCAACAGTAATTTCAGAAAGATTTGTTTTCCAATAAACTTTATGACTTAAATAATAGGCCTGACTCTCCTCTCCCTTACTTTTCAGAAAGAATAAAAGACTTTAAATGGAAATAGAACAAAGAAAAAATAAAAGTGTCACTTTTTTCCTCCATAATTTCTCCCTAATGAAGCATTAGTCCTTCATCTCCATTGCAAGAGTGAAGGATATTGAGCATCTTGGAGAGATTTTCCTCTGTTTCAGCAGATGCAAACAGATATTCAAGTAAAAATACTTCATCAGCTCTTCTCTCCTTTTTGGACATAATTATAATAAACTATGAAAACTATGACTTTTCCTTTGGCTACAGCTCTCATATATGTCCAGACTATGGATTCTAAAACAGAAAGCAATAAGGAATAAGCCAAGATGGTGCTGATATTTGTTGAGCTCCAGTCACTGTTACAAATGACTTATGAGTGTTATCTCATTTATTATCCAAACAATTTTGAGACTCAGTAATACTTTTTAGAACAAAGTAAAAGATTTTCTGATAAGAAACTGAGTCTCACGAATTATAAACAACTTGATCAAGGTCACACAAACAGAAAATGGCTGAGTTCAAATTTGCACACAGTTCTATCCTATTCTAAACTTTAGATTTTTTAATTGCAAAATGTAGCATAAAAACTTTAAATTAATATCGTGCAAGAGTAACTACTACCAGACTTGTCCTCTTGCTGAAAACAACTATGAAACTGGACAAAATATATGAGGCAACCATTTTCAGGCACTGGACAATCAGCAGCATAGGAAAAGAAAGAAAAGAAAGCTTATGATGAATCCAAAGATCACTCTCTCTTTTTGCATGGGAGTCATTTCTAAAGTGGTAGAGGGAGGCATAGCCCAAGCAGAGCAGCAGTATTACTGGGCTCAGAAGGAACAGATCAGAGTTCAGGGCTTCTAAACAGTTAGAATATTCAGAGCAAGGCAATGGAGAAGAGAAAGCTGTTCAAATGGGAGTAACAAGAAGTATGCATGGGAATTCACCAGAGTTCTCTGGCTGAGGGCTAAGTGGCAGATGCACAAGCTGAGACTCCATGATGCCTAACAGAGATCACCTACCCTAAGGCTGAGAATTGAACAGTGATAATAAAGACAGCAGAGTGATGGGAGATGTTGAAGATCCAACCCAGCAAGAATGTAAATCTTAGTTTAGATTCCAGAAAGTCTAAAACTTAGGAGTAAAGACCACAGTACAGAGCAATGGCCAAGGCCTACAGCTAAATCCAAAACCTGACTATACTGCTTAACAAAGAAAAACACAGTCTACCAGGAAAATTTAACTGTTAAGCCAGAACTAAACTCAACACCATTAAAAGAAGACAACACAATCCACATTCCCTATGACATATTACCTATATTGTCTTGGATACCAAACTAATAAACAAATAAAAAGACATGTGAAGAAGCAAGATATTATCCTAATCAAGAAACAAATGTTCAATAGAAACTGACCCCAAAATGACCCAGATGTTGGAAATCAGTAAATAAGAGCTTTTCAGCAGATATAATGCATATTTTAAAAGACTTAAAAAAAAAACAAGATAGTTATGTGGTGCCCGGGTGGCTCAGATGGTTAAGCATCTGCCTTCGCTCAGGTCATGATCCCAGGGTCCTGGCATGGAGTCCCGCATCGGGCTCCTGGCTCAGCCGGAAGCCTGCTTCTCCCTCTCCTTCTGCCTCTCCCCCTACTCATGTTCTCTCTCTCTTTCTGTATCTCTGGGTCTCAAATGAATAAATAAAATCTTTAAGGAAAAAAAAGATAGTTATAATGGGAACTCTATTGTACCCTCTAGTGTATAGAATAGTACTGCTCAAAGTCCTTAGTAAATATTTGTTGAATGAATAAATGAATGGCACAGGAAATTGAAGAATTAAAAATGTTTACTGGACTGATGACTAACAAAATATCTGGTGACCTCTACCAGACCTGAGTTGAATGATGGTGGGATGGAAGCTTGACTACAGTGTGTGTACAAGTAAATATGAGATGAGAAAGTAAAGGTGGAGATTATACTTTACAAGGTAATGACAGTGAAAAGGATGACAGGGATTAGCAAGTGGCAGGCATAATGTCCAAGAAAATACACTTGTTTAAAATGGGAAAGACATGATCATGTTTATAAGATATAGAGAGGAAGGCACAATAATGAAGCTTTAATATCATAAAAAAAATTATAGCCAGATGAGACAGGAAGAATTAAATCAAGAGCACATGTGGAAATAGTAACTTTGTACAAGGAAAATACTTTTTCCCTTGTGATTTAATAGGAGTTGGTAAAAACACAGAAATTGGTATTTGAGGATAAGTCTGGCAAGAAATTTAAATAGCTTTTTAAAAATTCTCCCTTTTTTCTCTATGAAGTAGAAATGAAGATATTTACTGAAAAAATGAAGAGGGAAATGGAACTTGAGGAAAGTGTCAACACTTGTAATAATCAAGGGCATGAATTAGAGGGGAAGTTTAGAAAAAGTGAAAAAAAAGCAATTCTATATGAAGATAGATACTAGAGTCTTTTTTTTTTCCAAAAGGTAAGGACATTTTCAAATGTTTTGGCACCAAAACAGGAGAAACAAGATTACAAAAATAAAAAATTAAAAATCATTCTGGCCTCAGAAACCTTAATCATCAAAACCAATGAAGGAATATGTATAGAGCTTTGAGTAGAAAAATATCCCAAGTCATGTTTTTAAATCATGAGGAAGCAAAAGAAAGAATGGTTTATTTAAAGTCTCAATGTACTCTTCTTTAAAGTTATAAAGCTCAAAAATATAATACCACCCACTGATGATTAAGGAATTTTTTTAAAATATCAAAAATGGGGACTTTCTCTTTGATAAGGCTGCCTAGAGGTTTATCAATTTTATTAATTTTTCAAAGAACCAGTTGTTGTTCATTGATCTGTTCTATTGTTTGTTTGTTTGTTTTAGTTATTTCTGCTTTATTCTTTATCGTTTCCTTCCTTCTGCTAGCTTTAGGCTTCATCTGTTGTTCTTTTTCTAGCTCCTTTAGGTATAGGGTTAGGTTGCTTATTTGAGATTTTTCTTGCTTCTTAAGGTAGGCCTATATTGCCATAAACTTCCCTCTTAGGACCACTTTTGCTGTATTTCTTTCCAAATTTTTTCTTGTGATTGAATTCAAGTTTCACAGTGTTGTGGTCAGAAAAGACGCATGGTATGATTTCAATCTTTTTGTATTTGTTGAAGCCTGATTTGTGATCTAATATGTGATCTATTCTGGAGAATGTCCCATGTACACTTGAAAAGAATGTGTATTCTGCTGTTTTAGGATGGGATGTTCTGAAAATATCTGGTAAGTCCATCTGATTCAATGTGTCATTCAAAGCCATTGTTTCCTTGTTTATTTTCTGTTTAGATGATCTGTTCATTGATGTAAGTGGGGTGTTAAAGTCCCCTACTATTATTGTGTTATTACTGTTGTATTATTATGAATCAGTTCCTTTATGTTTGTTATTAATTGTTTTATATACTTGGGTGCTCCCATGTTTGGTGCATAAATATTTATAACTGTTATATCTTCCTGATTGTCCCCTTTATGATTATATAATGACCTTCTTTGTCTCTTGATACAGTCTATATTTTAAAGTCCAGTTTATCCAATATATGTATTGCTACTCTGGCTTTCTTTTGACATCCTTTTGTGTGATAAATGTTTCTCCATCCCTTCACTTTCAATCTGCAGGTGCCTTTAGGTCTGAAATGAATCTCTTGTAGGCAACATATAGATGAGTCTCATTTTTTTATCTATTCTGACACCTTGTCTTTTGATTGGAGCCTTTAGTCTATTTACATTCAAAGTAATTATTGATAGATATGTATTTATTGCCATTTTATTACTTGTTTTGTTGTTGTTTCTGGAGATTTTCTCTGATCCTTTCTTGTCTTTGTCAGTTTTGGTCTCACTCACACCCTCACACCTCACACCTGTCAGAATGGCTAAAATCAATAAGAAACAACAGGTGCTAGCAAGGATGTGGAAAAAGTGAAACCCTCTTGCACTGTTGGTGGGAATGCAAACTGGTACAGCCACTCTGGGAAACAGTATGGAGGTTCCTCAGAAAGTTAAAAATAGAACTGCCCTATGATCCAGCAATTGCACTAGTAGGTATTTATCCAAAGAATACAAAAATACTAATTCAAAGGGATACAAGCACCCCAATGTTTATAGCAGCATTATCCACAATAGCCAAACTATGGAAACAGCCCATATATCCATTGGACTGATGAATAGATAAAGAAGAGGTTATATATTATAATACATATTTATATAAATATAATACATATTTATATTATTTTTATGTTGATATTTGCAATATGTTTGTGTTATATATATATATATATATATATATATATATATATACTTATAATGGAATATTACTCAGCCATAAAAAGAATGAAATCTTGCCATTTGCAACAATGTGAATGGAGCTAGAGAGTATTATGCTAAGTGAAATAAGTCAGTCAGAGAAAGACACCATATGATTTCATGCATATGTGGAATTTAAGGAACAAAACAAATGAGCAAAAGGGAAAAGAGAGAGAGAGAGAGAGGGAAACCAAGAAAGATTCTTAACTATAGAGAACAAATTGATGGTTACTAGAGGGGAGGTGTGTTGGGAGATGGGTTAAATATGTGATAGAGATTAAGGATGGCACTTGTTATGATGAGCATTGGGTGATGTATGGAAGTGTTGAATCACTATATTGTACACTTGAAACTAATATTACACTGCATGCTAGCTAACTGGAATTTAAATTAAAACTTTTAAAAATAGGGAAATTGTAGAAAAAGACTGTTAGTAAATTGGAAGAGCAGAACTGATTAGAGAGGGAATTCAGAGGGGAACTGAACTACAATAGAGGGAGAAAGACATAAATAAAGTAAGGAAGAAGAAACAAATTATGTGAAGCTTTAAACTTGGGAAGTCTGAAAATATGCAAGTCTCTCAGAACTTTTGGAGAAACAGAAAATACAGATTAAGATCTTCAGACTATTTACATTTTTGAAACCATCAAAGTGAGGTGAAACAAAAACAAGTTTCAAATTCTAACAAATTCAAGAGACCAGCAGCAGGATGCTTGGTTGGTGTGTTTGGAAAACAGCAAGGAAGCCAATGTGGTGGAAACAGAGCAATGAGATACTCTTGAGAGATGAAGTCAAAGACACAATAGGGGGTCGAATCCTGAGAGTTTTGCCAGTCTTTGCTAAGATTTTGACCTTGCTCTGAGATGGGTTTTAGCAGAGAAATTATTCTATCCAACTTAAATTGACTGTTTTGTGGAGACAAAAACATAAAAGGACAAGGTAGACGGAAAGACAAGAATAAAAATGTTATTGCAATAAAACAGTTGAGAACTAATGGTTGCTTTGGACCAGAGTAGTAGAAGTATAGATGGTGAAAATTGGTTTGATTCTGAAGGTAAAGCCAAAAAGATCAGCTGGGAGACTGGATATGGAGTCTGAAGGAGAGAGAGAAGCCAAGGGTGACACCAAGTTACTTAGGCTAAGTAGCTAGTATGAAGAGTTAACCTTTACTGAGGTAGAGAAGGACGGGAAAGAACGACGTTTTCGGAAAAGAAATGAATCGAGAATTCATTTAGGGGCATGTTAAGTCTGAAATGCTTACTAAACGTTGAAGAAGAGAGGTTAAGCAGTTCATGGGGGGATTTTAGGCTGAGGAGATAAATGTGTCATTGGCACATTAACATTATTTAGAAACATGGGATAGTATAAGAATATAGAGAGAAGGAGACTGGAGAGAAAAGTAAAGAATTTCAAAAACTAAGGTCTTGGACATCCCAATGTTTACAAGTGAGATTGGTGAAAAAGTACAGAAAAGTTCTTCATTGCCTGTCCCAATGAGATAACCCAGGTCTTAAGTAAAATGTCTTAGGCAGGACTGGGGCTTTTTTTTTTTTTTTTAAATTCCAGGCCCTCTAGAAACATACACAATTTTATGTCTCCTCATTGTCAAGGACTTTTCTAAAAATCAGATTTGAAGATAGGTAACTTAAAATTATTTTATATGACTTGTGGTTTTCTCTCTATTCACTTAAAAATTACAGAACTATCAATCTTTTCTAAGGAATTTCTTTAGGAAATAGTACCAAACTTATAATCACTTTGTCTTATTCCTGAATTTTCTGCCAAACACTGTGTATAGCTACTAACCAGGGATTTTCGGAGAATATATGATAATTTCAAAACTAATCTTACCAATCCTTCATTGTTCTCCAAATAAATGATGGGATTTGAAAGTCCATATTCTGTATGCCAATTACCCAAAAAAAGCACAAACATTACCTCAAAATCAATCTGTTCTGTAGACATCCAGCTTCTGCTTATGGCAAAGTACCTTATATCAGACCAACATTCCCACCAATAGTAATTATAAAATAATCTATCTATCTATCTATCTATCTATCTATCTATCTATCTATCATCTATCTATCTAAAAAATACACACACACACACACACACACACACACAAGTTCTGTTTATAGGCACTGGAGAACAACCAATAGAAGGTAGAAGTTAGAGGAAAATATGACCATTGAAAAAGAACCACACTGTGTGAGATCTACATTTACTCACCTTTTCCCCTGAGGACACACCAAGAGTGCTGTTAATGAATAATAAAGCTCCAACAAAAAGCACCAGATTTACTGAGCTGATGATGTTCCTTTGGGACTGCCAAAAAGATTGGAGAGTGAAGGGAAATTGCAGAAAGGGAAACAGAGAGAACAAGAATCTGGGTACTAATGTGCCTTTAAATCCTTGGCAGACTCAAACTATACATGTGTGGCATAAGATTCCAAGAATTCCAGCAGAAAGAAATAATGGGAAGACTAAAAGAATTGAACAGATATTTCAGCAGCTGATAAAGTTTTAGTTCAATTCCTGCAAAGGTATAGGGGATAGGCTAACAACTCAGATTTTCACTGAAATCTGGAAGGGCCACACCCATGTCCAAGTACCAGAAGTAATGGCTATATAAGAGAATTAAAGAAGAAAAAAAAAAAAAAAAAAGACCTGAACTAAACTAAAAGTCAAAATCCAAGGCTTCACATGAGTAAGATGATTTGCCAGTAACTTAATAACTTGCTAAGTGTATCTGAATGTATTTTCCAATATCCATATATAATTTAAAAATTGATGAGCATGTGGAGAAACAGGAAAAGTGTGACCTATATAGTTAAGGGAAAGTATTGTCAATAGTAGCATACTGAAAATGACCAAGGGCTTTAAAATAACTATGATAAATGCATTGAGTCTTTAGGAAAAGATAAATATAATGCATTAAGACATGGGAAATTTTTTAAAAAATAGAATTTATTTATATAGCAATTTAAGTCACAACAAAAGTGAATGGAACATAAAGTTGCCAAATACCTCTTACCCCAGATACATACAGCCTTTTCCACTATCAAAATCCCACACCAGAGTGGTACATTTGTTACAATGAACCTACAATGAACCTACAATCCATGAACCTACTTTGACACATCATAATCATCCAAAATCCATAGCTTACATTCGGTTACACTCTTGGTACTGTACATTCTATGGGTTTGACAAACTTATAATGATACGTATCCATCATTATAGCATTGTATAGAGTAGTTTCATGCCCTAAAAATCCTCTGTGCTCCACCTGTTTATTTCTCCATACACCCAAACTCCTGTCAACCACTGATCTTTTCTGTCTCCAAAATTTTGCCTTTTCCAGAATGTCATAATGTTGAAATCATACAATATATTGTCTTTTTAGATTGGCTTCTTTCACTTAGTATATGCAATTATGTTTCCTCCATGTTTTTTAAAGATTTATTTGTTTATCTGAGAGAGAGAGAGAGAGCACACATGAGAGGGGGGAGGGGCAGAGGAAGAGAGAGAATCCTCAGGCAGACTCTCTGCTAAGCATGAAGCCTGACATGGTACTCGATCCCTGGATGCTGAGATCATGACCTGAGCCAAAATCAAGAGTCAGATGCTTAACCAACTGAACCACCCAGGCACCCCACCTCCATGCTTTTTTTATGGCTTGATAGCTCATTTCTTTTTAGCACCAAATAATATGCCATTGTCTGGAATTATAGTTTATTTATCCATTCACCCACTGAAGGAAATCTTGGTTGCTTTCAAGTTTTGCTAATTATGAATAAAGCTGCACACACATATGTGTGCAGGTTGTGTGGACATAAGCTTTTGACTACTCTGAGTAAATACCAAAGAATACAATTAGTGGATCACATGGTAAAGAGTACGTTTATCTTTGTCAGAAACTGCTAAACTATCTTCTAAAGTGGCTGTACCATTTTGCATTCCCACCAGCAATGAATAAGACTTCCTGTTCCACATACTTGTCAGCATTTGGTTTTGTTACTGTGTTGGATTTTGGCCATTTTAATAAGTATGCAGTGAAGAAACTTAAAAAAAAAAAAAGACCAAATGGACAAATGAAAATGCTAGAAATGAACACCAACAATAAAAAACCAATATCTGAAATTCAAAAATTAGATTAACTAAGGTAATGGTAGACTGGTTTGGTTGGAGTTATCCTCTCACAAAATACAGTTATAAGATGTGGACAAAATACACAAAATTAAATGACTATTTGAAAACAATGAAAAATGAACAAAAACAGGTAAAACTTGGACACTGTGATGGTTAATTTTATGTGTCAACTTGACTGAGCTAAGGAATGCCCAGATAGCTGGGAAAACATTTCTTAGTACGTCCTTGAGGGTATTTCTAGAAGAGATTAGCACTGACTCTGTAGACTAAGTAAGATCACCCTCACCAATGTGGGTGGACATCATCAAATCCATTAAGGACCTGAACTGAACAAAAAGGTAAATTAATCGCCAACATACTCTTTTTCCTTGATCAGCAAACCCATCTTCTCCTACCCTGGGACATGAATGTTGCTACTTCGCAGACCTTCAGATGGAAAAGACACATATAGTTTACAGTAGAAGGATGGTAAAAATATACCAATATGCCAGCTTTTTAAGAAAGCTTCATGGCTATATTAATATGAGGCAAAGTAGATTTGCAGACAAGGAGTACAAACAGAGAAAGAGAGGTATCAGGTTCAATACTGGTAAAATACAAAAATATTAACACATGTATGCATATACAGTGATAACTGAGTTTCAAAATACATGAAGCAAAAACCGACAGAATTAAAGGGGGAAAAGGAGACATATACAAACCTAATTGGTGACTTTAATATCTTCTTTTAGTAACTGAGAGAAAAACAGGACAAATCAGTAGGAATAGAAAAGATCTAAATGACACTCTCAATCAACTTGATCAATCCATATTTTTAGAACATTATACTCACTAACTGCTGAATGCACAGTCTGTTTAGATGCATATAAAAATGTCTATAAGATATATTTTCATGATTCATATTTGATAACCATCTAAACAAAATTTGAAAATTTGAAATAAATGAGTGAAACTACCTACGATTCCCCTTAAATTAACCAGTGACAGGAATATTACTGCAGGAAAGGAAAATTAAATTTTATATCTTAAAAAAAGCAAATATAAAGTTTTGATAAGACATGTTGAATATGTATGTATTTTAACTGTAATACCAAACAAGTCATTTTGGCAAAGAAAGGGAAGCTTTGAAAAAAAAAAAGTTTTAAAAGCATTATTTTAAATTTTTCCATTACTAAAGCAATAAAAATACATTTTAAAATTTTAAATATTTGAAAAAAAGACTGTCATTTTCTTACCATCCTGAAAAAACCATAGATAGCTGATTGATTCCTTTCCTTTCAGGGTTTTAACATTAATAATTATTTACATAATGGTTACTACACTGTGCATAAAAGTGTTTCATATTTTTATTACATCATAAATGCAAAAGAAATTATGTAAAGACCTTTAAAAAAACAATTTAAGGAAGCATATGAATGTACAAAGAAATATATTAACTTATTTATTGGTTCGTTTAAGCAATCATAGCACACTTGGAAAGGGAACATTCATATAAAAACATACTCTGAGTAATGACCAAATATGTAAACCATTTTAAAATACAATAGATGTTTTAGATAAACCTGAGATTTAACCTAGCCAGAGGTTGTCTTTATTTTCATTCTTCAATTTCAGTTAACTAAAATCATAGAGACTGCTTTTGTTACCAGCTGAGCTACAGAATTAGTGTTTGAACAGCCTTCAGATTTCATTAAACTTGGCTTAAAATCCTTAATTACTTCAGTAGGAAAAATAATTCTATATAATTTTACTTTTGACAATCAACCACTTTTGCTCTCTGGAAATTTGAAAATTTGAATGATCAGTACTGAAAAAATGACTGCAGGTATAGGCCCTATGTTAGGCAGAATTGCAAGATGGCCCGCAAATTTCCCCACCCCTGGTGTACGCACGCCTTCCCCGAGTTATTGAATCAAACACTAATATAAGTACTGTTATGAAGGTGTTTTGCAGATGTAATTAAGGTCTGAAATCAGTTGACATTAAGATAAGGGGATTAACTGGGTGAGCCCAACCTAATCAAATAAGGTTTTTTAAAAGCAGAGAGTTTTCATCAGTTGATCACAGAATAGGAAATTAGACAGATATGCTACGGCTGGTCTAGAAGAACACAAACATCCATGCCATGAACTGCTTATAGGGCCACACGGCCAGGAAGTATGGGCAGCCTCTATAAACTGAGAGAGGTTCCAGGCTGACAGCAAGAAAACAGAGACCTCAGGCATACAACTATAAGGAATTGATTTCTGCCTATAACCAGTGAACCCAGAAGAGGATCCCAAGCTCCAAATGAGACAGTATAGTATACCCAACACTGATTTCAACTTTGTGGAACTTGGAACAGAAAACCAAGCCACACCATGCCTAGACTTCTGCCTTATGTGAGCTAATAAAACGTTGTTGTTGTTGTTGTTGTTGTTTTTTAAGATGTTAAGTTTGTAGTAATTTGTTGAGCAATAATAGGAAACTAACGTGCATCAAATACAGGTTATTATTAATAAAAATTAGTCAAATATACAAAAACTACAATTTTTCTTGAACCTACCAAATTTTGTGCAAATTTTGTTTCAATTTTAACAAAAGATACCCTTGTCATGCTTCTTTTCTTCCATTCATTCAATATCATACATGTAAAGCACCTGGCAACCTCCAAGTGATCAGGAAGTAATAATTGTGCCGATAAAGTGTGTCTGGTACTATATTAGGTTTTCCAAACAAATCTGACTAAAATACATCTTCTCTTCACCTATCACCACACACATGTCCCAAATTTTTTGAACATTTTTAATAAACCTACTCTTGCCTTTCTTAAGTGGCTCTCCTCAGGCTGCTAAAATCCTGGAATGCCATTTATCATCCATTTCATTTCACTTATAAAGAAGTCGTATTATTCCTTCCTAGCTATAAAATTAGATGAGGTGTCCATAACTGTAAAGTTAGCTGAGATGATTTTTATGTCATTTCTAATTCTGAATTCTGAGTGAAAATCTATTTTTAAAAATTACTTTGTTAAAAAAAAACCAAACAGTTGGCTGCCCATTTGATTGGAATGTTGTAAGCAATGTGTACAATTGACTTATTTTCCTGTGAAAAATTCCCAGGTGATTGAATGATTTCCTCTTTGAATTTTTATTCCCTAGATGGCTGACAGAGTACGGAGAAGTTAACATATAATTTTGCCACCTCTTGCCACCATTTACAGAAGTCACTCTGTAACTATTGTGTAAGTGCATAAGTAGAAGTAGTCTTAGTATATAACAAGTATATGGCTTAGAATGATAAGCATCTATAAATTTTTTCCAAACCAAGGTAAGGGGAAAAGAGTGAACAGTCATAACTGTTCACATGCTCATAAAATATAGAGGTTAGTTAAGAGTTAAGGATCTTGGAGCACCTGGGATCGAGTCCCGCATCGGGCTCCTTGCTCCACCGGAAGCCTGCTTCTCCATCTCCCACTCCCTCTGCTTGTGTTCCCTCTCTTGCTGTGTCTCTCTCTGTCAAATAAATAAATAAAATCTTAAAAAAAAAAAAAAAGAGTTAAGGATCTAGTTAGAAAGACCTGCATTAAATTCCTTGCTTTATCTTTCCCTAGCTGGGTTACTTTTGACAAGTAACTTACCTTCACAAAACCTGTTTCTTGATCTATAAAATGGACATATTTCTCATACCTATTTCATCACGTGGTGACAAAAAAAAAAAATCTGAGGCTTGGATCCTTCCAAAAACAATAGAAGACACATTCTTTCAAGTGCATATGGAACATATTCCAGAACAGATCACAGATTAGGGCCATAAAACAAGACCTCAATAAATTTAAGAAGATTAAAATCATACCATGTGTCTTTTCTGACCACAATGGTATAAAACTAGAAATAAATCACAAGAAAAAAACTGGAGAAAACACAAAAACGTGGATACTAAACAACATGATACTACATAACTAAAGGGTCAATGAAGCAATCAAAGAAATAGAAAAATACATGGAGACAAATGAAAAGGAAAACACAATGATCCAAAAATCTCTAGGACACAGCAAAAGCAGTTGTAGGACAAGTATAAAACCATAGAAGCCTACCTTAAGAAACAAGAAAAAACTCAAATACATAATCTAACCTTACACCTAAAGGAACTAGAAAAAGAAGAAAAAAACCCAAGGTGAGTAGAAGGAAGGATATAATAAAGATCAGAGTAAAAATAAATAATATAGAGACAAAAAAGAAAAAATCAGTGAAACCAAGAGCTCGTTTTTTGACAAGATAAATAAAACTGATAAACAGCCAGACTCATCAAGAAAAAAAAGAGAAATGACCCAAATAAAATCAGAAACAAAAGGAGAAGTAACAACTGGCACCACAGAAATACAAAGGATTATAAGAGAATACTATGAAAAATGATATGCCAAAAAAAAATGAACAACCTGGAAGAAATGGATAAATTCCTAGAAACATACAATCTTCCAAAACTGAATCAGGAAGAAATAGAAAATCTGAACAGACCAATAGCAACAAAATTAAATTAATAATAAAAACCTACCAAAAAATAAAAGCCCAAGATAAGACAGATTCACAGGTGAATTCTACCAAATATTTAAGGAAGATTTAATACCTATTCTCCTCAAACTATTCCAAAAAAAATAGAAAAGGAATGAAAGCCTCTAATACATTCTACAAGGACGGCATTACCTTGATACCAAAACCAGACAAAGATACTACACAAAAAGAAAACTATAGGCCAATGTTCCTAATAAATGATGAAAAATCCTCAATAAAATATCAGCAATCCAAATTCAACAATACATTAAATGGATTATTAACCACCTTGATCAAGTAATATTTATTCCAGGGATGCAAGGATGATTCAATATTTGCAAATCGGTCAACATGATACATCACATCAACAAAGGCAAAGATAAAAAAATCCTATGATTATCTCAATAGATGTAGAAAAGGCATTTGACAAAATTCAGCATCCATTCATGATAAAAACTCTCAACAAAGTGGGTTTAGAGGGAACATATCTCAACACAATAAAGGCCATATGTGAAAACCCCATGCTAACATTATATTCAATGGTGAAAAACTGAGAGGTTTTCCTTTAAGATCAGGAACAAGACAAGGATATCCACTCTCACCACATTTATTCAACATAGTATTGGAAGTCCTAGCCACAGAAATCAGACAGGAAAAAGAAATAAAAGGCATCCAAACTGGTAAAGAAGTATAACTTTCATTATTTGCAGATGACATGATACTATGCATAGAAAATCCTAAAGACTCCACCAAAAAACTAATAGCAGTAATAAATAAATTCAGTAAAGTTGCAGATACAAAAATTAATGCACAGAAATTGGCAACGTTTCTATATACTAATAACAAAGTAGCAGAAAGAGTTATTAAGAAAACAATTCCATTTACAATTGCACCAAAAAGAATTAAATATGTACAAATAAACTTAAGCAAAGAGATGAAAGACCTCTACTCTGAAAACTATAAAACACCAATGAAAATAATTAAAGATGACAAAAATAAAAAGATATTCCATGCCCATGGATTGCAAGAATTAATATTGTTAAAATGTTCATACTACCCAAAGCATTCTACAGGTTCAGCGCAATCCTATCAAAATATCAACAGCATTTTTTCACAAAACTAGAACAAATAATAAGATCCCAAATAGCCAAAGCAATCTTGAGAAAGAAGAACAAAGCTGGAGGTATCATAATTCCAGATATCAAATTATAATTCAAAGCTACAGTAATCAAAACAGTATGGTATTAAAACCAAAACAGACACACAGATCAGTGGAACAGAATAGAGACAAAAATAAATCCCAGCTTATATGGTCAATTAATCTATGAGGAAAGGAGGCAAGAGTATACAATGGGGAAAAGACAATCTTTTCAATAAACGGTATTGGGAAAACTGGACAGCTACATGTAAAAGAATGAAACTGGACCACTTTCTCACACCATACACCAAAATAAACTCAAAATGGATTAAAGACCTAAATGTGGGATCTGAAAGCAAAAAATCCTAGAAAAGAACATGGACAGTAATTTCTCTGACATCAGGTGTAGCAACATTTAAATAAACTCTTGTAATTACATCAAAATAAAAAGTTTTTGCACAGGGAAAGAAACCATCAACAAAACAAAAAGGCAATCTACTGAATGATAGAAGATATTTGCAAATGATATAACTGATAAGGGGTTAATATCCAAAATATATAAAGAACTGATACAACCCAACACTAAAAAAAAAATCTGATTAAAAAATGGGGCAGAAGACCTGAATAAACATTTTTCCAAAGAAGACATACAAATGGCTGACAGACACATGAAAAGATGCTCAACATTACTAATCATCAGGGAAATCCAAGTCAAAACCACAATGAGATATCACCTTACACTTGTCAGAATGGCTAAAATAAAAAACACAAGAAATAAGTTTTGACAAGGATGTGGAGAAAACAACACCTTCATATACTATTGGTGGGAATGTAAATTGGCACAGCCACTGTGGAAAACAGTATGGGGGTTTCTCAAAAAATTAAAATAGAATTACCATATGATCCAGTAATTTCACTACTGGGTATTTACCTTAAAAATGAAAACACTAGGAGCACCTGTCTGGGTAGAACATGTGACTCTTGATCTCAGGGTCTTGAGTTCGAGTCCCATATTGGGAGTAGAGTTTACTTAAAAAAAAGATTTTAAAAAAATGAAGAAATGAAAACACTAATTCAAAAAGATATATGCACCCCTAAGTTTATTGCAGCATTATTTACAATAGCCAAGATACGGAAGCAACCCAAGTGTCCATTGATAGGCAAATGGATAAGGAAGATGCAGTATGTATATTTATATATATACTTGAATATTACTCAGTCATAAAAAAGAAAGAAATCTTGCCTAGAAAGTATTATACTATGTAAAGTAAGTCAGACTGAGAAAATACCATATGATTTCACTCATATGCAGAATGTAAAACAACCAAATGAATAAACAAACAAAAAATAAACAACCATCAGAGAACTGATGGTTGCCAGAGGAGATGGGGGTGGGGAGGATGGGCAAAATGGGTGAAGGGTAGTGTGAAGTACAGTTTTCCATTTATGGAATGAGTAAGTCACAACGATAAAAGGTACAGCACAGGGAATATAGTCAATGATATTGTAATAACGCTGTATGGTGACAGACGGTAGCTACACCTATGGTGAGCATAGTATAATATATAATCTTATCGAATCACTATGTTGTACGCCTGAAACTAATGTAACCTTGTATGTCAACTATAATCAAATAAAAAATTAAAAAAACAAAACAAAACTGAGGCTTGGAGAAGTGTAGGGAATAACAAGATTATGTAACTAAAAAGTAGAACTGGTACTAATACTCTGGTCTCACTCAAACTTAAAGCCCATGTCTTTTTTTCCTGTTATAATAAATAATCCATTTTACTTTTATATTCATAATAAAAAATATTATTAAATTAATTAAAACAATAAATAATTTATTAATGACTATTAATGTCATATAAGCTCTAGGGTCATGATTGAAGTGTTAGGAGTTTGCATTATTTCTTCTATGGGTAGGCAGTCATCTGACCAATGAAGAGCTATAGCAGAGTAGAGATGACTTTACTCCTTGGTCCTAGGGTCAAGTGTAGGTAAAGACTAGGACAGGGGCGCCTGGGTGGCTCAGTCATTAAGCGTCTGCCTTAGGCTCAGGTCATGATCCCAGGGCCCTGGAATCGAGCCTGGCATTGAGCCCCACAGCAGGCTCCCTGCTCAGCAGGAAGCCTACTTCTCTTTCTCCCACTTCCCCTGCTTGTGTTCCCTCTCTTGCTGTGTCTCTCTCTGTCAAATAAATAAATAAAATCTTACAAAAAAAAAAAAAAAGACTAGGACAAATAAATTATATCTATGTCTCTACTAATGAAGAGACCTGGAGCTTTAAACATTGTAGGATTCCAGAATTGCACCTTGCAAAAGGTAACTTCAATAAATGGGGTTTTCAGAAAAAAAATTAGTTTTACTAGAATGTATTTTTATTCATTAATCAGAAGAGATTGCCTAAAACATTAGAAAATGGCTGTGAAAATCATGTATGTTATAAATGGGAAAAACACTCTAAAGAAATTTAGATAAGCAGTAGGTAAGTTTTTTAATATTGTTTGGGTCAAAATTCCCTTTAGAGATCCTTCTGAAAATTTTCCATGAAAGGAAACACTACCTGAGGAAACAATTCATTAATCATTCATAATATTCTAAGAATTTTACATACATTATTTCATTCAGTATTCACAGAAACCACAAAGACTTGCCTTATTTTCCTCAAGTTTTCAGATAAGGGACTAGGAAATGCAGTACTACAGGAAATGTTACACACCTGATAAGTGTC
The DNA here is from genome assembly GCF_004348235.1 of Phoca vitulina. Taxonomy (NCBI): domain Eukaryota; kingdom Metazoa; phylum Chordata; class Mammalia; order Carnivora; family Phocidae; genus Phoca; species Phoca vitulina. The sequence continues at coordinate 10,209,559 of NW_022589752.1, read as the reverse complement.
AGAATGGAGTTTTCAATCCAGTTCAATCTGACTTCAAAGTCCATGCTCTTTCCACTTCACCAAGTTTTCAAAATAACCATGCCTTTTCAGATACAAAACAGTGCAGCCCTGAAATAAACTTAGCACAGTGACAACTAAAGCCTGTCTTCCGAGGAATGTTTTAAATAGAAGGACATCTAAGAGGAAAATTGAATTTCAATAAAATAGAATATATTCCTCCTGAATTTACTTTCCAATTTTCAAGTTTTGATCTCAAACACAGACATTTTAAGTACAAAACAAGGCAGTTTCTGACCATCAAATGTCATAGGAAACATAATAAAGAATTAGCATTTGACTCAGCCACAAGACTAGTATGTCTGTGCTATTTTTTTATAAGACAATGTAAATATAATTGTGAATTTATATTTCATATATGGAAGTAAGCAATTTACTGTCTCTAATTTTGCCTACTAAAAGTCAAAATTATTCTACTCACCTACTGTGCAATTTTTCTTTTCTTACCATTACAGATCAGAGAAAGTAGGTCTTTTTTTAGGTTCTCGCTACTGATCAGTAACTCCTTCACTCCTGTTAAGTATTAATTCCTTAAATGAGCCATAAATTCCTATAGTATTATTGCATTTCACAAAAAGAACATTACCTAAATACCCCTTCCTCACCCATGGTAAAAAAACTTAATTATTCCTAACTCCTTTGGTTAACTAAGTTAACTCCTTAGGCTAACTACATTTAACATTTAATTCATCCTGGCAGGCTCCTCAGTAGGCTGTTCAGGGTAGAATCAGACACTCCACAGGGGCATTACCTAGGCTTATATTTTCATGGTGATGGCAGGTTACATGCAGCACCTTCCCTGATCATTATTCTAAGACATCACAAAATCTGATGTATTCTGAGGGTTATAATTTTGAAATCTCAATCAATTGTCCAGCTATTGAAGTAGGTCCAGAGCTCCTCTGTGAACAGAATCTTATTTTTTGCCTACCTTACTAAGGAAGCACACTGCTATATGCAGGTGAAATCCATCAGAAAACATGACCTAGGCTGCTTAGCCCTCATACTGGGGAATCAACACTGCCCATGGTCATGTGGTCCCCACCAAATAACAATGTTTCCTAAATCAGCAACATAGAATGTAAACAGTCAGAAAATAAAATCCCATGTCTACTTTTTAATATCTAACAAAAACCTAACTAAAAGTAATAATATTTAGAAATAAAATTTAGAAAAGCTGTAGTTCTAAAACGAGTTGATTTTCAGACCCATCTGGCAAGCTCTTAAAAAGACAGGTTTCTGGGCCTCACTCATCATCTACAGCATTACAATCTCTCAGTGATGGACCTGCGAATCTCTTTTCTTTAATGTTCCCCCAGGTGATGCTGATGATGAATCAGATTTGAGAGCATCCCTTTAGGAACTCTAGAGGATATCAATCTCTAGATATAATAAACTCTAGATTGAGTTAGTTTTTGCACGTGGAACACATCAGCCTAGCTCTTTACAACATCCCCTTTTCTGTCATATCATGTCTTCAACTTTAATGAAATTATCCCTTAAGAACAATCTTTTGAAATCAACTTCTACACTCACAGTAAAACAACCCATTATGCCATTCAGTGTCCATAATATAAAGTCTTGAGTGAGAATTTTTTTAGAATATGATATCAAAACTAATTATTTTTCTTCTGATAAACTGGCATGCTTCTACCTTTTGTATAATGAGGATGACTGATTATAATGCATCTTTGTTGCTTTTTGTTTGAGTTGTCAGGAATCTCAGAGTTAATATTTATTCTGAGACACAGCATTTTGTTCTCTCATGGTATTTTGCTTCCTCCTTTTTCCCCATTCCTGAATTCCTCATTTACACCAACATTCATTAACCTTATTATACAAAACACCTATTTAACAACTCTAATCTTTTAGAGTCCCTATTATATATCATCAGTAACTATACTAAATGCTTTATATAAAATATTTCATTCCCATAACATCTTCATCTGTTTGGGCTGCTATAACTAAATTCCATAGACTGTGTAGCTTATAAACAATACAGATTTATTTCTCATAGTTCTGGAGGCTGAGAAATCCAAAATCAAAGTGCCAGCAGATTCAGTGTCTGGTGAGAGCCCATTTCCTCGTTCATAGATGGTCTTCCTCATAGAGTGAAAGAGGGCAAAGGGGTTCTCTGGTCTTTTAGAGCATTAATGCTATTCATGACGCTCATGACTTAATCACCTCCCAAAGACCCACTCCAAATATATCATACTGGAGATTAGGTTTCAGCCTATGAGTTTTGGGAGGATACAAACATTGCCTATAACATATAATAAACCAGAAAGATGAATATTATCATCAACCCATTTCCCAAATGAGAAAACTGGCTTAAATAAAGAAATTAAATTTCTTTCCCAGTGTCATGCTCTTAGATGGCACATACACAATTTGAATGCAGAACCAATTATTTTGTCTGCTGTGGTATCTGCCCTTTAAGATGATTCTTTTTTGTGTTTTAAATAATTTTGGGAGAAAGAAGGGAAAGGAAAAGACAAGGCAGAAAAAAGAAAGAGCTATTCAACAAGAGATGCTATGTATATGATTGTTAATAATTTTATGATGTTATTAGGCTCTAACTTAATTTAACCTATTCTCTAAATCTGAAATACCCAAATGTAGAAAATAAGCAGTAAAAAAAATTCAGAGTTCTCACCTTCTTTAGAAAACAATCTCCATGGGAGACATGAATATTCTCTCTACATTCAAGACAGTAAACAAAACAGACTATTTGCATATTATGCAATTCAATGGATCCTTCATTATCATTTCCAAATACCATGTTTCTATTAAAGTAGAAACTAGATTTTCTATAATAAAGCCTGAAATGCATAAGAAATATAAATAGTACTTACTAAATGATGCAAAAATATATTCAAATGTTTACTGAAAACCTCAGTGGTTTATAATCTAAACACCACTAATTATAAATTTATACCTGATGTAATGTTATTTTTGGTATTGATTAAATTATTTCTCAACACATATTAAAGATAATCTAAGCTGCTTAAATCTTGTTCCAAACATGGGGCAATTATGTAATTATATGGCCAATATGATGGCTTCAAATTATTGTGATAGGCCAGGGGATAGACATTCCAGACTGTCCTTAGAGATTTTTTTGGTTTTGGCATCACAGTGGCTCAAACATCTGTACTTAGTACTGAACATGGAACTGCAAAAAGAAATGCATCCAGCATCAGCACAGAAAATGAGCCAAAAGAGAAAATTTTCCAAAAATAAAAGCAATTCACATTTTTAATTTTTTATTTTTATTCTGTGACTTAAAAAAATGAAAGAAAATTCCTTATAGTCTCATTTTATGCTCCATTCTCCATTTCCAGGACAAACTACCCTGTTGTTCTTGATTTCTGAAGGGAATTCCCTGTGAAGCATGTCCTACTCTAGTGTCTCATATTGCTCTGTCTGATGCATTTCACTTGGCATCACTTTGGGTTTGAGTTAGTGGCTCATACAGTATTCCATGTTTGAATGTGAAAGAGCAATAAGATTAAATTAAGGAAAATGAAATCAAGGAAATTAAATAATCACAGACATTAAGGCTGGACCATCTATTAGGTAACAATCTGTTTCCTTACAAAACAGTATTGGTTCTGATTACACAAAACACTCACTGTAAGTACTTCATACAGGTCTAGTATGAACAAAATTCCACGCAAAATTATGCCTATTTTAAAAATCCTGAAAATTATGATAGAATAAAACAATTTCTTTTTAATCATTATTTAATCACCATCTTTGTCACATAGAGAGACACTTGAGTTCCTGTTATAATAACACAAAATTTATGAAAACTCAGCAATTCCAGGTCTTTGAACTATAAGGCATCATCTAGTCCAATTTAAGACTTGCAATCATCAGGAAACATTGAAGTATTGGCATTATTTTTTAAAAATATTTTATTTATTTATTTGACAGAGACAGCAAGAGAGCACAAGCAGGAGGAACAGCAGAGGGAGAGGGAGAAGCAGGCTCCCTGCTAAGCAGGGAGCCTGATGTTAGGCTCGATCCCAGGACTCCAGGATCATGACCGGAGCCAAAGGCAGACACTTAACCATCTGAACCGCCCAGGCGCCCCAGCATTGGCATTATTTATATTAAATTGTTCCTGTCATACTACCTGAGATTTGACATCATCTATTGTTCCATAAAACAGAAGTCTAACTTTAAATCCTTTCCTAGAATATTCACTATTCTGTATTTCTTATATTCAAAGGTCGCTTAAATTTTCTTTCATTACTCTTTTGAGAAAAGGTATACTAAAAAGAAAGACAGTTTCTCCACTCCTAAATATATTGCAACAGATAACTATATTTGAACTAGTTAGCAGATTAGATAAGCATTAGCTCAGAATTAAAGAAAGGTATGCTTAAAACATATAAGTAAAACAAACAAGAACGTGACCCTCAAAATAAATCAGATTATCACTTTCTTTTCTTCCATCTCTTTTACAGTATAACAGAATTTGAAAAAAAAATCGTTTGTGGTGCATAGGTAAGAAAGAGGGATGACAATTTGAAATAAATCAATATTTTTTCTCAATTTTTTAAATTTTCTAATCAATATATCTTAGAAAATCAAATCTAAAATTATAGTAAGAATAATTATGACTAACTGGAGTGGAGTATATTCCATTGCCATGTTGGTTTAATTTTCAAATTAATTAAATAATTCACCCTATTAACAGAGTAAAAAAGAAAAAACATATAAACAGATGATGAATTCAAACTCCATTTCAGCAAAATTCAAACTTCATTTGAAAAACTCCAAATTCATTTCTGATAAAAACTCTCAGTAAACTGGAAACAGAAAGTTCCTATACCTGATAAAGGGCACCTATGAAAAATCTACAGTGAACATCATATTTCATGATGAAAAACTGATGACTTCCCTCTATGTTTGGGAACAAGGCAAGAATGACTGATCTCACCACTTCTATTTAACATTATACTGGAGATTCTAGCTAGTGAGATAAGGCAATAAAATGAAATAAAAGACATCAAGACTGGAAAGTAAAGAATAAAAACCATCTTTATTTGTTCTAAATATGATTATCTATGTAGAAAGACTTTCAGAATCTACAAAAAGCTACTAAGACCAAGAGGTGAGTTTAGCAAATTTGCAAGTCAATATAGAAAAGAAGTGGTATTTCTGTGTACCTGCAGTTAAGAATTATAATTTGCAACTAATGAAAAAGATTTCCAATATCATAAAATACACAAAACATTTACTGGTAAATTTAATGAAAAATGTGGGAGGCCTGTACACTGAAAGCTACAAACCACCACTGAAATTAAACAAGGTTAAATAAATGGAGAGATATATCACATTCATGGATCAGAAGACTCACTATCATTAAGACTGTCAGTTATGCCCAAATTTTTCTGCAGATTCAATGTAATCTAAATAGAAATCCAATGGGCTCATATATGTTATTTTTTAATTTTTTAATTTAAATTCAATTTAGTTAACATATAGTGTATTATTAGTTTCAGGGATAGAATCTAGTGATTCATCAGTTGCATATAACACCCAGTGATCATTCCATCAAGTGTCCTCCTTAATGCCCATCACCCAGGTACCCCATTCCTCCCACCCACCGCCCCTCCAGCAACCCTCAGTTTGTTCCCTATAGTTAAGGCTCTTATGGTTTGCCTCCCTCTCTGTTTTTATCTTATTTTATTTTTCCTTCCCTTCCCCTATGTTCATCTGTATTTTTAATTAGCATACTGACTTTACAATGTATACGATAACACAAAGTACCTAGCATAGCTAAAACAACTTTGAAAAAAAAAGACATAATTTTGAAGAACTTACACTATCTAATTTCAAGAATGATTGTAAAACTTCACTAATACAGCAGAGGAAGGGTTAACATGGCAGAGAAGTAGGGGGACCCTGGGCTTTCATCCCTCAAACACAGCTGTATTAAGGTCAGATCACTTGGAACAACCAGGAAATCGATCTGAGGATTGGAAGAAGGAACTCCACAGTTGGAGGGAGACAGTGTGGTAGGTGCAAGGTGTATGGAAATAAATTGGGGGAGAGAAAAACACCATGCCATGGAGGGGAGGGAGCCCTTTCCATGGGGAGAGAAAAGAGAAAGAAAAAGAGGGATTAAGAGAGTGCAGCATTGGTTCTGCACAAGAAGAAAACCTCTCTGGACCACGGACTGGGAAGCGAGGTGAACTGAGTGTCACAGGTTTTTGTTTTGTTTTGTTTTGTTTTGTTTTACAAACAGTTTGTGGAACTCAAACTCTGAGGTTTCAGGAAGTGCATGATTTTCCCCAAAGCAGAGCTTTGGGGTACTCTCCTGGGGAGAAGGAGGGCTCGCTGGTCAGAGAGCACACAGAGTGGTGTAGGGATCTCCTGGGTCACACTGTGAGATAAAGTTCCCCTTCCTGTAATACATTTGGAAGAGAGTATATTGCCTCTCCAAGGACAAAACCCTGAAGGCCCCAGCAAATGGCCTTTCACTGGCAGGGGACAGAGGCACACACAAAGGGTGGATAACCTGGTCACTGCTTTTCTGGGTGCTACACCATAGATTCCATGCACTATTTCTGTCTTTCTTTTTTTTCTTTTTTCTTTTTGACAAGCTTTTTTTTTTCTTCCAGGCTTATTTTAAGATGCAAATCAAAGCACACCTAGTTAAAGGTCCAAACACTCTCCACTCAAGCAAGGAGGAATTCTGCATAAGACTTACCGGTGGGAAAGAGCAGCCAAAACACAACAGCAGAGTGTACACAGCATACACCAGAAACTTTCTGAAGTGCCAGGCCCTGGACAGAGAATGACCCCTTTTTAATATAGCATTACTCCCAGGTGCAGGAAACATAACAAGCTTTCATAACATGACAGGAACTTAGCCAAAATGACCAGATGGAGGAATTCCCCAAAGAAAGTTCAAAAAGAAATCACAGCCAGGGACCTGCTCAAAAGACACATTAAGCAATATATCTTGACAAGAATTTTTTTTTAAGATTTTATGTATTCATTTATTTATTTGAGAGAAAGAGTGAGAGAGAGAGAGAGCACAAGCAGGGGGAGGGGCAGAGAGAGAGAGAACCAGACTCTGGGCTGAGCAGGGACTCTGATGTAGGGCTTGATCCTGGGACCCTGGGATCATGACCTGAGCTGAAGACAGATGCTTAACCAACTGAGCCACCCAGGCACCCCTGAACAAGAAGTTTAGAACAACAGTCATAAGACTACTAGCTGGTTTTGAACAAAGCATAGAAGACACCAGAGAAACCATTGCTGCAGAGATAAAGGACCTAAAACTAGTCAGGCTGAAATAAAAAATACTATAACTGAGATGCAAAATTGACTGGATATAATCACAATGAGGACTGAAGAAGCAGAGGAGAGAATAGGTGATATAGGAGATAAAATTATGGAAAATAATGAAACTAAAAAGAAGGAAAGAAAAATATTAGATCACGAAAGTAGACTTAGGGAACTCAGTGATGCCATAAAGGGAAATAATCTCTGTATCATAGAAATCCCAGAAGAAAAAGAGTGGGAAAAAGGAGCAGAAGGTTTATTTGAACAAATTAATTTCCATCAAAAACAGGTCAACACAATGACAATATCATAGTGAAACTTGCAAAATACAAAGATAGAGAATTCTGAAAGCAGTTAGGGAACCTTGTAGGTTCATTAACCTACAAAGGTAGACACATAAGTTTAGCACCAGACCTGTCCACAAAGACCTGGTCAGCCAAAAAAGGAGTAGAAGGAAGTATTCCATGTGCTAAATGGGAAAAATATGCAGCCAAGAATACATTATCCAGCAAGGCTGTCATTCAGGATAGAAGGAGAGATAGTTTCCAAGATAAGCAAAAACTAAAGGAGTTCATGAACACTAACCCAGCTCTGCAAGAAATATTAAGGGGGACACTTTGAGCGGGAAAGAGAGACCAAAAGTAACATACTAGAAAGGAAAAGAGTCAATCTACAGGAATAGCAACTTTACAGGTAATACAATGGCACTAAATTCATATCTTTCAATAATTACTCAGAATGAAAATGGACTAAATGCTTTAATCAAAAGACATAGGGTATCAGAATGGATAAAAAAAACAAGACTGATATATATGCTGCTTACAAGAGAATCATTTTAGACCCAAAACACCTCCAGATTGAAAGTGAGGGGGTGAACAATCTATCATGCTAATAGGCATCAAATGAAACCTGGAGTAGCCATCCTTATATCAGACAAACTAGATTTTAAACCAAAGATTGTAACAAGAGATGAAGAAGGACACTATATCATAAGAAAGAGGTCTATCTAACAATAAGATCTAACAACTGTAAATATTTATGCCCCTAACTTGGGAGCAGCCAAAAATATAAATCAATCAATAACAAGCTTAAAGACACTCATTGATAATAATACAATAATAGTAGGGGACATTAACACCCCACTCACAGCAATGGGCAGATCATCTAAGCAGAAGATCAACAAGGAAACAGGGCTTTGAATGACACAATGGACCAGATGGACTTAACAGATATATTCAGAGCATTTCATCCTAAAGCAGCAGAATACACATTCTTTGCAAGTGCACATGGAACATTCTCCAAAATAGATCACATCCAGGTCATAAATCAGGCCTCAACCATTAAAAAGATTGAGATCATACCATGCATATTTTCTGACCACAATGCTATGAAACTTGAAGTCATCCACAAAAAAAAAAAAGAATTTGGGAAAAACCACAAATACATGGAGGTTAAAGAACATCCTACAAAGAATGGGTTAATCAGGAAATTAAAGAAGAATTTAAAAACTAAATGGAAGTAAGTGAAAATGAACACACGACAGTCCAAAACCTTTGAGATGCAGCAAAGGTAGTCCTAAGAGGGAAGTTTATAGCAATACAAGCCTTCCTCAAGAAGAAAGAAAATCTCAAATACACAACCTAACCTTACACCTAAAGGAGCTTGAAAAAGAACAGCAAATAAAGCCTAAATCCAGCAGGACAGATACACAAATTCAGCAAAGTTGCAGAATATAAAATCACTGCACAGAAGTCTGTTGCATTTCTATATACCAATAATGAAGCAGCAGAAAGAGAAATCAAGGAATCAATCCCATTTACAATTGCACCAAAAACCATAAGATACCTAGGAATAAACATAACCAAAGAGGTAAAAGACCTGTATTCTGAAAACTATGGAACACTTATGAAAGAAATTGAGGAAGACAAAGAAAAGGAAAATATTCCATGCTCATGGTTTACAAGAAGAAATATTGTTAAAATGTCTATACCTCTCAAAGCAACCTACACATTCAATGAAATTCTTATCAAAATAACACCAGCATTTTCCACAGAGCTAGAACAAACAATTATAAAATTTGTATGGAACCACAAAAGACCCCAAATAGCCAAAGTAATGTTGAAAAAGAAAAGCAAAACATGAGGCATCACAATTCCAGACTTCAAACTGTATTACAAAGCTCTAATCATTAAGACAGTATGGAACTGGCTCAAAAACAGACATATAGATCAATGGAAGAGAATAGAGAACCCAGATATGGACCCACAACTGTATGGTCAACTAATCTTCAACAAAGCAGGGGAGAATATCCAATGGAAAAAACACAGTCTCTTCAACAAATGGTGTTAGGAAAATTGGACAGCCATATGCAGAAGAATAAAACTGGACCATTTTCTTACACCATACACAAAAATAAATTCAAAATGGATGAAAGACCTAAATGTGAGACAGGAATCCATCAAAATCCTAAAGGAGATCACAGGCAGCAACCTTTCTGACCTCAGCTGCAGCAACTTCTTACTAGACACATCTCCAAAGGCAAGGAAAACAAAAGCAAAAATGAACTATTGGGACTTCATCAAAATAAAAAGATTCTGCACAGCAAAGGAAACAATCAACAAAACTAAATGGCAACCTACGGAATGGGATAAGATATTTGCAAATGACATCAAATAAAGAGCTAGTACCCAAAATCTATAGAGAACTTATAAACTCAACACCCCAAAAATAAAAATTCCAGTTAAGAAATGGGCAAAAAACATAAACATTTTTTTCCAAAGAAGACATACAGATGGTTAACAAACACATGAAAAAATGCTCAACATCACTCATCATCAGAGAAATACAAATCAAAACCACAATGAGATACCACCTCACACCTGTCAGAATGATTAACATTAACAACTCAGGAAACAACAGATGTTGGTGAGTATGCGGAAAAAGGGGAACCTTCTTACAGTGTTGGTGGGAATGCAAACTGGTGCAGCCACTCTGGGAAACAGTATGGAGGTTCCTCAAAAATTTAATAACAGAATTACCATACAACCCAGCAATTGCACTACTAGATATTTACCCAAGGGATACAAAAATTGTGATTCTAAAGGGCACATGCACCCCAATGTTTATAGCAGCACTATCCACAATAGTGAAATTATGGAAAGAGCCCAAATGTCCATCAACAGATGAATGGATAAAGAAGATGGGGCATACATGTACAATGGAATATTACTAAGCCATCAAAAAGAATGAAATCTTGCCATTTGCAACCACGTGGATGGAACTAGAGTGTATTTTGGTAAGCAAAATAAGTCAGAAAGACAAGTACAATATGATTTCATTCATATGTGGAATTTAAGAAACAAAACAGATGAATATAGGAGAAAGGAAGGAAAAATAAAATAAAATAAAATAATAAGATAGAGAGGGAGTCAAACCATAAGAGACTCTTAACTATAGGGAAAAAACAGGGTTGTGAAGGGGAGGTGGATAAAGGAATGGGGTAATTGGGTGATGGGCATTTTGGAGGCCACTTGATGTAATGAGCACTGGGTGTTATATGCAACTGATGAATCACTAAATTATACCCCTGAAACTAATAATATAGTGAACTACCCTGAATTTAAATAAAATATAGAAAGAAAACGAATAAACAAAAAATAACCCTTCAGTAATACAGATAGTGTAGCAATGGTGTGAAAGTAGAGAAATAGAACAAAATAGAGTCTAGAAGGATACCTGCACATATGTGATCAACTGTTTGAACAAAGTGCAAAGGCAATTTAATGGTAAAAGATAGTCTTTTCAACAAATGATGCTAGAACAATTGGATTTATATGCAAAAAAAAAACCTCTATCCACATCAAACACCATACTTATAAAGTTAATAAAAATGGACCATAGATCTAAATGTAAAATCTGAAGCTATATAACCTCTGGAGGAAAATAGACAAGGAATCTTTGTAACTTTGTATTAGTAAAAGATTTCCTAGATATGACAAGAAACCTCAACTGTACAAGAAGTGATGAACTGTACCTCATCAAAATAAAGCATTTTAATCTTCAAAAGATAGGGTTAAGAGAATGAAAATAAAAGCCGAAGGCTCATAGAACACATCTGTAAGTCATATTGATACATATTGAAGTATCCAGCATAAACACTAAAAATGAAATAATAATAAGACAAAAAAATTTAAAAGCAATTTTAAATTAGCAATTTTAAAAAAGCAATTGATTTAAACCAACACTTCACCAAAGAAGACATACAAATAGTAAATAGGCCATACTAAACGCTCAACAGGATTAGTAATTAGGAAAATGAAAATTAAAACTACAAGGAGAACTGATGGTTACCAGAGAGGAGGTGGGCAAGGGTGTGGGTGAAATAGGTAATGGGAATTATGGAGTACACTCACTGTGATGAGCACCAGGTGATGTATGCAAGTGTTTGATCGCTATATTGTACAGGTGAAACTAATATTACACTCTATTAACTAACTGGAATTTTAATTTAAAAAAACCACACAATGAAATACCATTGTACACCTATTAGAACAGTTAAAATGGAAAAAATTGACTATACCACAGCTTGATGAGGATGTAGAGCTACTGGTACACTCACTCACTGCTGCTAAGAATTAAAAGAGTATAGAAAATTTAGAAAATAACTTGTCATTTTCTTAAAATTTGAACATACATTATTTAACTCCTAGATATTTACATAAGAGGAATGAGAGCAGGGCACCTATACACAAAAATACTTGAATATGAACGTCTGTAACAGTACTATATTAGCCAAAACTACCCAAGTATTCATCAAAAGAAGAACAGATCAACAACACATGTTGGTACACTATGATCTTAGCTGAGGCTGCTATAACAAAGTACCATAGGATAGATAGGTGGCTTATAAGCAACAGAAGTTGATTTCTCACAGTTCTGGAGGCTGGAAGTCTGAGGTCAGGGTGCCAATGTGGTCAAGGTCTGGTAAAAGGCCTTTTCTGAGTTGCAGACAGCCATCTTCTTATTATGTTCTTATGTCACAGAAGGTAGAGAGAGTAGGCAAATTCTCTCCTGACTTTTTTTTTTTAGTTTTATTTATTTGTATTTGCTAGAGAGAGAGTGCATGTGTGTGATAGAGAGTGAGCAAGAGCACAAGCAGGGGGAGCAGCAGGCAGAGGGAGAAACAGGCTCCCCGCTGAGCAGGGAGCCTGATGTGGGACTCGTTCCCAGGACCCTGGGATCATGACCCAAGCGGAAGGCAGACGCCTAACCGACTGAGCCACCCAGGCATCCCTCTCCTGACTCTTATAAGGGCACTAATCCCATTCATGAGAGCTCTACCCTCGTGATTTCCACTAATCCTAATAACCTCCTAAGGTCCCCACCTCCTAATACCACCACACTGGCAGGGCTGGGGGCAGTGTTTCAATGCACAAATGGAGGGTGAGAGAGCACATCAGTTCCTAACAGTCATATGAGAGAATATTATTCAGCAATAAAAGGCAAAAAACTATTAATACACACAACACAACAACATGGATGAATTTCTAAATAATTATACTAAATGAAAGAAGTCAATCAATATATATACATACATATATAATTCCATGTAAATAAAATTCTATAGTATGCAAACTAAAACATAGTGATGAAAAGCAGATCCATGTTTGCCTGAGGTTGAGATGAAAGGATGAATGGCTAGGGGAATTACAGAGGAATATGAAGGAACTTTTGAGGGTGATAGATATATTCATTATGTTCATATGTTCATTGTGATAATTTCACAGGCATATACATATATTAAAACACATAACTGAGCACTTGAATATATGCAATTTATTGTATGCTATTTATACCTAAATAAAATCATTTAAAAACCACTAATTATAATAAGTAAAATATGTCAGGCTATTCTAATAAAAAATAATTTAAAAAATTGAAATGCTTTCTGTAGGAAATTATAAACAACTATTAAAGTATAGATGTTGCAGAGGTAGTAACATGAAAAATCATAACACATGGTAGATCTAGCCTTCCCATTAGCCAATGTAAAGTTATAATCCAGTCACTATTTTATTTATATTGTTAAATTTTTTTGGCCATTTGTGGGGAGTGGGAATGATAATGATAATTAGGGAAAAAGATAAGTTGAGCAAAGCAACTAAAGTATTTGGGACATTTAAAATCACAAAAATGGGGCGCCTGGGTGGCTCAGTCGTTAAGCGTCTGCCTTCGGCTCAGGTCATGATCCCAGGGTCCTGGGATCGAGTCCCACATCGGGCTCCCTGTTCGGCGGGAAGCCTGCTTCTCCCTCTCCCACTCCCCCGCTTCTGTTCCTGCTCTCGCTGTGTCTCTCTCTGTCAAATAAATAAATAAAATCTTTAAAAAAAAATAAATAAATAAAAAATAAAAAATAAAATCACAAAAATGGAGCAGATAGTCCCCTAAAATTACAGGTAAAGGGCATTAACTTATGTGGTAATCAAGGGGCTAAAAGATGTGTGTCAAGGATGGCAGTGAGGGGAAAGACACTGTAAGTGCATGAATAGAAAGAAAGAAAATGAATTTAACCCAGATATGTCATTTGGTATTTCTGCTAGCGCTATCCCAAGATGCACTGAATTAACAATATTACTAGATATTACCTGATATAAATCTAATTTAAAATTTGTTTTCAGGAGGAGGAGCAAGATGGTGGAGGAGTAGGAGACCTAAATTTCCTCTGATGCCAGGAATTCAGCTAGATAGGGATCAAACCATTCTGAACACCTACAAACTCAATAGGAGATAGAAGAAAAGAATAGCAGCAACTCTATGAGCAGAAAAGCGACCACTTTCTGGAAGGTAGGACATGAGAGAGAAGTGACTCTGAGGCGATATTTGGGAAAATAGACCACGTGGGGAGGGGGCCTCCTCAGCCAGCTACCAGCAAGTGATAGAGCAACGGGGCACAAAATCGGAACTTTTAGAAGTCTGCTCCGCTGAGGGACGTCGCTCCAGTGGCTAAGCGGGGGGGTGGAACCCTCACTGAGACAGTGTGGTCTCAGGACCCTCGGGGTCACAGAAAGACGGGGGGTACCTGAGTGCAGCAGAGCTCCCAGGTATCAGAGCGGGGAAGCCAGCTGCAAAGATGGAGCCAAGGAGTGGGCTCTCAGCTCAGGGTTGCCATAAACCGTGATCCAGGGCACAGTCGGGCCACTACTCTTCCAGCAGGGACCCAACAAGCAGCAGATCCAGGGAGACTCCCCTTCCTCCCCTGGGAGGAGTGGTGCGGGAGCACACTGCAGGAATATGCTGGGTTTGGAGACTCTAAATGGGGTCATGAGCCAGAGATAGAAACGCTCAGTTACAGGCCAGGTGAGCTCAGAAGGCCAGAGACCAGGAAGACAGGAGTGATTGACTGTTTTTCTCTGGGTGCCCACTGAAGAGTGGGGCGCCAAGTTCTCAGCTCCTCTGGGGCAGAGATTGGAAGGCTGCCATTTTCACTCTCATCCTCCAAAACTGTATGGAAAGCTTTGAGGGAACAAAAGCTACTGAGAGCAAACCTGAGCAGATTACCTAGCCTGGCCCCTGACAAAGGCGGTGCAATTCCGCCTGCCTCTGGCAAAGACATTTGAGAATCACTGAGACAGGCCACTCCCCCAGAAGATCAGCAAGAATAGCCAGCCAAGACCAAGTTTACCGATCAATGAGAATGGCAGAACTCCAGCACTAGGGGAATACAGCACATAGAATTCATGGCTTTTTTCCCCACGATTCTTTAGTATTTCAAAGTCAATTTTTTTTAACTTTTTTTTTCTTTTTCTATTATTTTTTGAATTTTTCATTTCCCCATTTTCAACCAACATCTTATCAATTCCTTTTTTTAAAATCTTTTTTAATTTTCATTTTTAGAGTCATATTCTATCCCTTCATTGTAGTTAACCTTATTTGTGTGTGTGTGTGTGTGTGTGTGTGTGTGTGTGTGTATAAAGTTTTTCTCTCTTTAAAATTTTGGGATACATTTTCTCCTAACAGACCAAAATATACCCTAAATATCTAGTGTATGGCTTTGTTCTTAGTCTCCTGCCTGATCATATTCTCTCCCTTTTTTGTTTTTGTTTTTTTTTTAATTTTTCTTCTTTCTTTTTTCAACCAAATTCTTATCAATTCCTTTTATAAAACCTTTTATATTTTTCAACTTTACAGTCATATTCCATCTCTTCATCATATTTACCCTTATTTTTGTATATATATAAGTTTTTCTTTCTTTAAAATTTTGGGAGGCAGTTTTTTCTAAAAGACCAAAATACACACAAAATCTAGTCTGTGGCTCTTATCTATTCACCAGTTTGATCATATTCTTTCTTTTTTCCTTTCTTTCCCTTTCTTTCCCCCAGTTTTGGGTCTCTTCTGATTTGTTTAGTGTGTATTTTTCTGGGGTCATTGTTACCCTGTTAGCATTTTGTTCTCTCATTCATCTATTCTCCTCTGGACAAAATAACAAGATGGAAAAGCTCACCTCAAAAAAAAGAACAAGAGGCTGTACCGACTGCCAGGGACCTAATCAATACAGGCATTAGTAAGATGACGGAACTAGATACAGACATTAGTAAGATGACAGAACTAGAGTTCAGAATGATTATTATAAAGATACTAGCTGGGCTTGAAAAAAGTATGCAAGATATTACAGAAACCCTTTCTGGAGAAATAAAAGAACTAAAATCTAACCAAGTTGAAATAAAAAAGACTATAAAGGAGGTGCAATAAAAAATGGAGGCTCTAACTGCTAGGATAAATGAGGCAGAAGAGAGAATTAGTGATATAAAAGACCAAATGATAGAGAATAAAGAAGCTGAGAAAAAAGAGAGATAAACAACTATTGGAGGGCAGAATTCGAGATGTAAGTGATACCATAAGATGAAACAATATTAGAATAATCGGGATCCCAAAAGAAGAAGAAAGAGAGAGTGGGGCAGAAGGCATATTGGAGGAAATTATAGCAGAGAACTTCCCTAATTTGGGGAAGGAAACAGGCATCAAAATCCAGGAGGCACAGAGAACCCCCCTCAAAATCAATAAAAATAGGTCAACACCCCGACATCTAATGGTAAAACTTACAAGTCTCAGAGACAAAGAGAAAATCCTGAAAGCATCTCGGGACAAGAGATCTGTAACCTACAATGGTAGAACATTAGGTTGGCAACAGACCTATCCACAGAGACCTGGCAGGCCAGAAAGGACTGGCATGATATATTCAGAGAACTAAACAAGAAAAGTATGCAGCCAAGAATACTATATCCAGCTAGGCTGTCATTGAAATTAGAAGGAGAGATAAAAACCTTCCAGGAAAAACAAAAACTAAAAGAATTTGTAAACAAGAAACCAGACCTACAAGAAATATTGAAAGGGGTCCTCTAAGAAAAGAGAGAGCCTATAAGTAATATAGACCAGAAAGGAATAGACAATATACAGTAACAGTCACCTTACAGGCAGTACAATGGCACTAAATTCATATCTTTCCATAGTTACCCTGAATGTAAATGGGCTAAATGCCCCAATCAAAAGACACAGGGTATCAGATTGGATTAATATAACAAGATACATCGATATGCTGCCTGCAAGAGACTGATTTGAGACCCAAAGACAACTCCAGATTGAAAGTGAGGGGGTGGAAAACCATTTACCATGCAAAGGGACATCAAAAGAAAGCTGGGATGGCAATCCTTATATCAGACAAATTAGATTTAAACCAAAGACTATCATAAGAGATGAGGAAGGACACTATATCATACTTAAAGGGTCTATCCAACAAGAAGATCTAACAATTGTAAATATCTATGCCCCTAACATGGGAGCAGCCAATTATATACGCCAATTAATAACAAAATCAAAGAAACGCATCGACAACAATACAATAATAGTAGGGGACTTTAACACCCCCCTCACTGAAATGGACAGTTCATCTAAGCAAAATATCAACAAGGAAATAAAGACTTTAAATGACACACTGGACCAAATGGACTTCACAGATATATTCAGAACATTCCATCCCAAGCAACAGCATACACATTCTTCTCTAGCGCCCATGGAACATTCTCCAGAATAGATCACATCATACGTCACAAATCAGGTCTCAACCGGTACCAAAGATTGGGATCATTCCCTGCATATTTTCAGACCACAATGCTTTGAAACTAGAACTCAATCACAAGAGGAAAGTCAGAAAGAACTCAAATACATGGAGGCTAAAGAGCATCCTACTAAAGAATGAATGGGTCAATCAGGAAATTAAAGAAGAAATTTAAAAATGATGGAAATAAATGAAAATGAAAACACAACCGTTCAAAATCTCTGGTATGCAGCAAAGGCAGTCCTAAGAGGAAAGTATATAGCAATACAAGCCTTTTTCAAGAAACAAGAAAGGTCTCAAATACACAACCTAACCCTACACCTAAAGGAGCTGGAGAAAAAACAGCAAATAAAGCGTAAACCCAGCAGAAGAAGAGAAATAATAAAGATCAGAGTAGAAATGAATGAAATTGAAACCAAAAAACAGTAGAACAGATCAACAAAACTAGGAGCTGGTTCTTTGAAAGAATTAACAAGATTGATAAACCCCTGGCCAGACTTATCAAAAAGAAAAGAGAAATGACCCAAATCAACAAAATCATGAATGAAAGAGGAGAGATCAAAACCAACACCAAAGAAATACAAACAATTATAAGAACATATTATGAGCAACTCTATGCCAGCAAATTAGACAATCTGGAAGAAATGGATGCATTCCTAGAGAAGTATAAACTACCCAAACTGAACCAGGAAGAAATACAAAACCTGAACAGACCCAGAACCAGTAAGGAAATTGAAGCAGTAATCAAAAATCTCCCAACAAACAAGAGTCCAGGGCCAGATGGCTTCCCAGGGGAATTGTACAAAACATTTTAAGAAGAATTAATACCTATTCTTCTGAAACTGTTCCAAAAAATACAAATGGAAGGAAAACTTCCAAACTCATTTTATGACACCAGCATTACCTTGATCCCAAAATCAGACAAAGACCCCATCAAAAAGGTGAATTACAAACCAATATCCCTGATGAACATGGATGCAAAAATGCTCACCAAAATACTAGCCAATAGGATCCAATAGTATATTAAAAGGATTATTCACCATGACCAAGTGGGATTTATTCCTGGGCTGCAAGGTTGGTTCAACATCTGCAAATCAATCAATGTGATATTAATAAAAGAAAGAACAAGAACCATATGATCCTCTCAATAGATGCAGAAAAAGCATCTGACAAAGTACAGCATCCTTTCTTTTTTAAAACTCTTCACAGTGTAATGACAGAGGGTACATACCTTAATATCATAAAAGCCATCTATGAAAGGCCCACAGAGAATATCATTCTCAATGGGGAAAAACTGAGAGCTTTTCCCTTAAGGTCAGGAACATGGCAGGGATGTCCACTATCACCACTGCTATTCAACATAGTACTAGAAGTCCTAGCCTCAGGAATCAGATGACAAAAAGAAATAAAAGGCATCTGAATCAGCAAAGAAGTCAAACTCTCACTCTTTGCAGATGATATGATACTTTATGTGGAAAACCCAAAACACTCCACCCCAAAACTGCTAGACCTCATACAGGAATTCAGTGAAGTCACAGGATATAAAATCAATCTACAGAATTCAGTGGCATTTCTATACACCAACAACAAGACAGAAGAAAGAGAAATTAAGGAGTCGATCCCATTTACAATTGCACCCAAAACCATAAGATGCCTAGGAATAAATCTAACCAAAGAGGCAAAGAATCTGTACTCAGAAAATTATAGAATACTTATGAAAGAAATTGAGGAAGACACAAAGAAATGGAAAAACGTTCCATGCTCATGGATTGGAAGAACAAATATTGTGAAAATGTCTATGCTACCTATAGCAATCTACACATTTAATGGAATCCCCATCAAAATACCATCCATTTTTTTCAAAGAAATGGAACAAATACTCCTAAAATTTGTATGGAACCAGAAAAGACCCCGAATAGCCAGAGGAATGTTGAAAAAGAAAAGCAAAGCTGGCGGCATCACAGTTCCAGACTTCCAGCTCTATTACAAAGCTGTCATCATCAAGACAGTATGGTACTGGCACAAAAACAGACACATAGATCACTGTAACAGAATAGAGAGCCCAGAAATGGACCCTCAACTCTATGGTCAACTCATCTTCGACAAAGCAGGAAAGAATGTCCAATGGAAAAAAGACAGACTCTTCAACAAATGGTGTTGGCAAAATTGGACAGCCACATGCAGAAGAATGAAACTGGACCATTTCCTTACACCACACACAAAAACAAACTCAAAATGGATGAAAGACCTAAATGTGAGACAGGAATCCATCAAAATCCTTGAGGAGAACACAGGCAGCAACCTCTTTGACAGCCGCAGCAACTTCCTCCTAGACACATCGCCAAAGGCAAGGGAAACAAGGGCAAAAATGAACTATTGGGACTTCATCAAGATAAAAAGCCTTTGCACACCAAAGGAAACGTCAACAAAACCAAAAGACAACCGACAGAATGGGAGAAGATATTTGCAAATGACATATCAGATAAAGGGATAGTATCCAAAATCTATAAAGAACTTATCAAACTCAACACCCAAAGAACAAATGATCCAATCAAGAAATGGGCAGAAGACATGAACAGACATTTCTGCAAAGAAGACATCAAAATGGCCAACAGACACATGAAAAATTGCTCAACATCATTTGGCATCAGGGAAATCTAAATCAAAATCTCAATGAGATACCACCTCACACCAGTCAGAATGGCTAAAATTAACAAGTCAGGAAACGACAAATGTTGGCAAGGATGCAGAGAAGGGGGAACCCTCCTACACTGTTGGTGGGAATGCAAGCTGGTGCAGCCACTCTGGAAAACAGTATGGAGGTTCCTCAAAAAGTTGAAAATAGAGCTACCCTATGACCCAGCAATTGCACTACTAGGTATTTACCACAAAGATACAAATGTATTGATCCGAAGGGGCACGTGCACCCCGATGTTTATAGCAGCAATGTCCACAATAGCCAAACTATGGAAAGAGCCAAGATGTCCATCAGCAGATGAATGGGTAA
This sequence comes from Phoca vitulina, assembly GCF_004348235.1. Classification (NCBI taxonomy): domain Eukaryota; kingdom Metazoa; phylum Chordata; class Mammalia; order Carnivora; family Phocidae; genus Phoca; species Phoca vitulina. The sequence continues at coordinate 10,189,076 of NW_022589752.1, read as the reverse complement.
AGAAGATGTAGTATATATATATACAATGGAATATTATGCAGCCATCAAAAACAAAAACAAAAACAAATGAAATCTTGCCATTTGCACTGACGTGGATGGAACTAGAGGGTATTATGCTAAGTGAAATAAGTCAATCAAAGAAAGACAAGTATCATGTGATCTCACTGATATGAGGAATTTGAGAAACAAGACACAGGATCATAGGGGAAGGGAGGAAAAAATGAAACAAGATGAAACCAGAGAGGGAGACAAAGCATAAGAGACTCTTAATTCAGGAAACAAACTGAGGGTTGCTGGAGTGGTGGGGGGTGGGAGGGATGGGGTGGCTGGGTGATGGACATTTGGGAGGGTATGTGTTGTGGTGAGTGCTGTGAATTGTGTAAGACTGATGAATCACAGACCTGTACCTCTGAAACAAATAACACATTATATGGTAAAAAAAAAAAAAAAAGAAGAAGATAGTAGGAAGGGAACAATGAAGGGGGGGAAATCGGAGGGGGAGACGAACCATGAGAGACTATGGACTCTGAGAAACAAACTGAGGGTTCTAGAGGGGAGGGGGGTGAGGGGATGGGTTAGCCCGGTGATGGGTATTAAGGAGGGCACGTACTGAATGGAGCACTGGGTGTTATATGCAAAAAATGAATCATGGAACACTACATCAAAAACTAATGATGTAATGTGTGGTGACTGACATAACATAATAAAATAAAATTTAAAAAAATATTTGTTTTCAGAAAGCCTTGAAAACTGAAAGGAAATTGTGCATATGTATGTATGTGTGTGTGTATGTGTATGTGTGTGTAGCCCTCCGTTTATTTAACGACTTTTGCTTTCACATACCTACCTATTATCAAGATACAATTTTATGAAAACTTGGCATTTTCTTCTATATTCAGCAGATTCAGATATAATGCACAGAGTTATAAGCTAGTACTTGAATTCAGAATTGTTTTTTTATTAAAGATTTTATTCACTTATTTGACACAGAGAGAGAGGGTACAAGCAGGGGGGATAGCAGAGGGGGAGGGAGAAGCAGGCTTCCCGCTGAGCAGGGAGCCCGATGCGGGGCTCGATTCCAGGACCCTGGCATCATGACCTGAGCCGAAGGCAGACATTTAACCCACTGAGCCACCCAGGCGCCCCTTCAGAATTGGTTTGCATTTCCTATAAGAGTCCTATACTTTACTGTGGCATATACACTGCATAGAAACTGCCAAAATTTTAATACATACCTATAATTTATAGCCTGCTGGTTTCCAAAATGGAGCAGAGGCAACTCATTCTAAGAAGTATCATTTTAATTGAATAAATTAATAGGAAAAGGAAGAAGAAAACATGACTAGATTGAATTATTGAAAGTAAAATTCACCTCTGTTTTCTGACAATCAAAATCACAAAGAATAGGACAATTTTATTCTCATTATGTAATGAATGTAAGCATCAAATTTAAGAGAGAGAAACATTAACAGTGCAAATTTCTGAATTCTTCACATGCAATAGAGCAATAAGTGGCATTGATACCACTGGTATCTACTTTTTCCAATGGTTTTATGGAGTATATATATATATATTTTTAGTTGTGTCTCTTCTAAGACCCCAAAACTAAATTTTAAGATTTGTTCTTCCAAAAGCATTTTGCTAAGCTCTCAGTAAACACAGCCTGTTTTCCTTCTTGTTCATAAAAGACCTCATGAAATGCTAGGATATTCATATGCCCTGCTTTCCCCAGGATGGTTCCAATTTCTGCCTGTTGCCCCAGATTACTGATTCATAGCAACCTTTTCACTTTCAAGAGTGTGTCAGTTAGTATGATAAATTATATGGTCAACATAAAAATGGCTCACTTATAAAATTCAGCAGCAAATCTCACTAGACCCATGGGAGTATAATAGCTCGATAGTCAGAACTGTCAAATGTTAGGCCCTTTAAAATAATTGTGTTTACTTTCTTTTAACTGATAACAAGTATAGATAAAAATATTAATATGAACTAAAAAGGCATGTGAAAAATACTGGAAAATCCAAATTATATTGTCTGCATTTCTCTTTAGGGGAGTACTCTTTCTCTGCCACTTTTTTCCCCTCTCTCCTAAAGAAGCATTGTTCTTTAGGACATCTGTCATTGTTATGAGTAAATTTCCTTGCATTTAAACATATAAATATAGTCCTGGCACAGTGACTACTGATAAGAATGATGGCTAAAGTTTTCCATGTCATTCACAAGAACATTGACAGTAAATAGGCCTTTCTTCACATATGACAAGGCTATCATTTCATTGCCTCATTTGGAGTTTTATTTTTAGTGGCTAAGACTCTTAGTCAGAACCGTAGTGAGAGAGAGGTAATTGGTGCCCTGGCAGAAGACAGGAAGTTCATGTAACACAGTAGGAAGGCTGTTGGCAACGGAAGACAGCAGGAGCAACAGAATTCTCACATCTATCAAAATTTATGAGATCAGCAAACAGTGGAACTGTGTTTGTTTACCTGACCTTTTATTTCTGTGTGTGTAAGTAAAAAGACAAAAATACGAATTCCTTTTCTAAAACTGTGTTAGTGTAATAAGCACATATTTTCCATTTCCCACAAACATAGTCTACCTACAAATTAGGGTAGGCTTTAAAAGGATTTGATTTCCTAGTCCAAGACATGTGGATAGACAAGAACTGAAGTGTTTCCCTATGCATGGGCCATGTTCTGATGCAGTTACCAGGGTTCAGGCTGTGGAGGTGAGATATTTATCCAAGGCCACTGTTGGTGGGATGACCAGGGGAGGCCAAGAAAGAGAGCTGGTGCTGAATGCTGGGACCAAATATGATTTGAAGTTCTAAGGGAAAACTGTGCTCAAGACAGGGGAAAATAAGTAAGAATTAAAATCACTATGTAGAGTAAGTAAAAAATGATTAAGAGTAAAAATAGGAGAAATTCCTGGGCATTAAAGTTCAATCTTTATGTGATTGGGAATGAACTCTGATGATTCTAAAATGCTGAAAAGGGCCATATATTTAAGGCAACAAAGACTTATTTTCCAAAAATTGTTTTTTCATCAGAATAAGATTCATTAAGGACCTCAGTGTTTGAATTAAACAATGTGATTATTCAACTTATTTAATAAGGAAAATTAAGTATTTTGTTTTTCTTCCTTTGCTACATGCTGTCCATGAAAGGCACATAGTCTTTGTCTACCAACTGCAACTAGGATCATTTCTAAAACAGCATCCATTATTTGTGGAATATGTACCATGTGCCAGGCACTCTTCTAGGAAATAGAGATAAAGAAAAACAAAATAGAAAAGACATATTTAGGGTGCCTGGCTGGCTCAGTCAGTAGAGCATGGACTCTTGATCTTGGGGTTGTGAGTTCGAGTCCCATGTTGTGTGTAGAGATTATTTAAAAATAAAATCTTACACACAAAAAAGGACATCTATTATGGAGCATATGTTGTATAGAGAAAGACAGACAATAAATAAGGTTAATGTATACATGCTATATAATGATGATGATCAAGAAAAACATACAAAACAGGGAAAGGGATGGGCACCGACATTTTAGATTGGATAAGGAAGGCCTCACTGAAGATGGGACATGTGAGTAAAGGCAGGAAGGAGTTGAGGAACAAAGTCAAGGAATATCTGAGAAAAGAGTATTCAGGCCTGAGGGCACAGATGGTGCAAAGACCCCAGGCGAGAGGTGTTTGAACTATTAGAGACACATTTGTGTTGGATGCACAAGAATAGAAGAGATCAAAGAGGTTATTTGGGTACCATTGTGCGAGAGATCATGACTCTTGCAAGGTAAAGACACGACTTGGCTTTTATTCTGAGTTAGATGAATAACAACCACAGTGTTTTGAGCAGGGGTGTGGTGTGGTATGACTTATGTTTTAATAAGATATCTCAGGCTGCTCTATTGATAAGAGATGAAATTGGGGGGAATAGTAAAAGCAGAAAAACCAGTTAGAAGCCTGTTATATGACCAAAGCAAGAGTTGAGAGTGGCTTATACCAGGATGGTCATCTAGGAGGTGGTAAGAAGTAATCAAAGTCTGAATATATTTTAAATCAGAGCTGTATTTGCTAATGTGAATGAGTGTAAGAGAAACAGAGAAGTCAACATAAATCCACCGTTTCTGGCCTGAAAGATAAAATTTCCATTAGTAAGGATTGGGAAAATTTGGAAAGAATAACAGTAACTCAGTTTGACACACCCATTAATCATCGGAATGATCACTGCCGGTTTCAGAGCTAGAGAAGCTAGAGAAGTCTTACTTCATCTGCATCAGAGCTCAGCTATTGTCTATCAAGCAAGATGCATACTTTGGATGATACACATCTTACTATTCTGTGTGGATATAATGGTCCAAGATACCCATAAGCCTTAAGTGGGAGTGTGTTTGGGAAGCTCCTGAATGTGTGCTGGAAGCAAGAGTGTGTTGTGTAGAAGCATAACTGGAGTAATGGTTGGTGACACTAATTGTATTCACTGCAGTGCCCCATGACAGTGTGATGATTAGCTAAGATAATAAATCATCACTACCTAGTTAGTATTTTAAATTTATTAACTTATTTATCCCATTTCCCAACATATACTAGCAGGCAGGCTCTTAGAAAGCATAGTCCTTATCCATCTTGTATCAAATATCAAGTCATTTGAATAAATGAATCAGTTATGTGTTCACATGATTCAGTTATGGGTTCACATTTACTAGAAACCTGTAGTTTAGAGAATTATGATTTTACATAAAGTTTGCATCTGCCAAGTTTTAGAGAATGCAAAGTATATCATAAGCATGTAGTTTTTTTTTCAAAATTCAATTTTTTAAAAATACTTAGCACACTTATAAGGCTGCAATTATTTAATTTTACCTATTAAATATATTTTTTCATTAGAATTAGTTTTAAAGCTTTAAAGTTTAACTGGAGGGAAAAAACAACTAGAATTTTTAGGAGAAGAAATGGTGTCTAGGTAGAGGTAAAGAAACTGGAAAAATTAAGAAGCAGGGAAAACCCGGAGAGGACAAAATAAGCAGAAGTAGTAAAAAGAAGGATGTACAGTAAGGAATATTATCAAAATGGGCTAAATTCTAGTTCCATCTAAGGTTCTGTGAGCTGCACCATGTACAAGATGCCCCGGTTCCTTTGGATGACATTTGAAGCTATTACCTGGTTTCTATCATGATAATTTGCTTCACTCCCCACCTCACTCCTTTGGGAAAACAGGGCATGTTTTCTTGTCTTTATGTTTTTATGCACCAACTCTCTTCCCTCTGACACATTCATCCAGCTAAAGCTCACTCTCTAGATACTACTACTCATGAATTGACTACTTTATGGGGTCCTTTCCCACCCCACATGCCAGGCTAAATGTTTACCTCTGGGCTACCAAATCCACACACAGAGAAAAATGCCAAATTGATCAATTACTGAAACTCCACAATGTCCCAAAGGCCTAGATTTTTCTTTCAGGTTCATCTGGGACTTTACGTATAACACTCACTAAAGCTCCTTAAGTTTCAGTGTCTTCATTTGTATTTTAGGAATAAAAAAACACCCACTTTCATAGAGTTAAAAAGAATGAGATGAAGCCCCAAAGTTGCTATTATTATTATCATTATCATCATTAATAGGTATCCATTTTCCCATTCCACTATAAGGTCTCGTTGAGATGAACCCTTACTAGGTTTTCAATAAATAGTTGTTGACTGGAGCTCCTCTTTTCTGCATATCTAACATTATTTTTAGTTAAAATGCAAGAAACTAGATGTCAAATAGTAGAAGATAAGAAACTCAAATATTATCCTTATGTCGGTTCTTCTCAGAGTTTAATTTTCTCCAGGTATTAATCTAGATATGTTTAAATATATTTACATATTTTCATTCAAATTGCCTTGAATAATAACTGTTAGAAGCAGATTAGTGAAATTTATTATCGTTAGAATATTGCTCTTCTCCAGGATAATTAAGTTGTTAAATTTGTTGTCTACTGGAAAATCAATTTGTTTTAAATCTTTAAAAACTATCATGCTTTCATTTTATGTAACCAAGAAGAAAAATTAAGTGTCTAAATTCAAACAAACAAACAAACAAAATGGATGGAAAAACAGATTTACTCAGCTGTTTTCTACTAACAGCTATGAGTAATAGATCTTGATATTCCTCTTTAATCTTTTTACTCATCACCAGCTTCTTCCTATTCTGTCCTAATAACTTATCACCTTCCCATGCCACAGATTCCAGGCCACTCCTACCCTCCTCACTCTCAGCAGATGATTTTACTCCATGCTTACCTGAGGAAATAAATACCATAATACTCTACACTTTCCACCCCACCTTGACTTCCAAATAGTCCTCCTGCCTACTAAAGTGACCCTCTTTCCGTGCTCCTGACCCCACTCCCCACCTCCCAACTCTGGTCCCCACCTCTACCTCAAGGATTTTTCTTCATCAATTGCCCCTTTCTTCTGCATCTTTGATCTTTCTCGCCACAATTTCTTAAATTCCATTTACCAGAATATTCAAGTCCTCATAGTCCTTAAATACCTTTCTCTTGATCCTCTTTCCTTCCCCATTTCCGGCCCCGTTTCTCCTCATTCATCTTTCTACACTGTTAGAAAGATAAATCTATATTCTGTTTGGAATTTTAAACTCTCACTCATTTCCAAATCGTACCACACATGTGGTTTCTACTCTCATGTCAATGAATTAATTATTCATCTCCTCACCCCTGACATTCTATTTTCCAACTGCTATTTACAATGGCTTCTCTTTATCACACAGCCTATTTCAGCTCTCTGTAATATCTAATTCATCTTCTGAAATTTTATCTCCTTGTTTTCTATGACACTATTCTCTTCTAACTTTTCTAATTTCCATCCTCTTTTTCACTTTCTTCCACTCTCTAAATAATAGTGTTCCCAAGTATCTGTCTCAAGTTCTTTCCTGCCTAAGATCTACCTAACCTGACTCATGGCTTCACATTTCATCCATTCACCAATTACTTTTAAATCTGTACCTCCAGTTCTCTTTTATTTTCTCCAGCTTAGAATTTTTTTAAGCTACAGATCTACATTTCCAAATACCTAATAAGCATCTCTAGATAGGCCTTCTGCATGCATTATAAACTCAACATTCTTAAAATTGAAATTACCTTCTTCTAAACCTGCCTATTCTCCAGTTTCCCAGCTCTGTTAAGGTCACCACCATCTTACCAATATATAGGAGCTAAATTCTGAGAGCCAAGTTAGGTCTTTCTTTTTCTACTCTCCAATTTATTTATTCAACAATTTTTGTGGATCATCTTTATAATATGAGATAACATATTATATATATATATATATATAATAAATATATATATTATAAAAAAATAAAATATATATATGCTTTTCCTATTATTTTATTAGTTTTAATATTTGCTACAAATGCCTCCAACCTTATTTTATCTGCCTCCATTCTCTACTCTTTGAACTTACTCATAGCTACCAGATTAATATTTCTAAGATATAAAATAAATGAAGTTATTCTACGTCCACTTTATTTGTCTATATACTCAATGCCTATAGAATAATGTGCAAAGTTATTACCAGCCATTCAAAGTTCTTCAAGATTGCATTAAATTTAGTGATTTTCCAGACCATACCCCATAAATCTCCACAATACTCATTTTCTTTCTCCCATGTGTCCTCTTGTGCTATGCCTTACTGCATATTGTTTCCATATAAAATATGTATTTTTCCAAAGTCCTCTGGGTGACATCCTATATTCAAGCTTCAAAGCCAAGTCAAATTTAAAATTTGTGACACTATCCCCCTTTGCCAGGTAGACTAATCACACTTTGATCTATGTTCCCATATTATCCTTATTGCATTAGAAATAAAAAATGGAAAAAGTCACTGAAACTAAGAACTTTTCAGTAAAGGGCAATTAGGATTTTTTTAAAGGCTTATTTTGTTACCATATAATTATTCCATATAACTAAATTGTCAGTAAAATGTACAGTAGTTTTAAAGGAATTTCTGAACAGAAGAAATAGCCAAGTTAAGGAAATTCTAATATCAGAATGGGAGGACCACAATGAACATTAAACTAAATTGAAATCTAAGGGCAAACATTGTTTAAAAGCTAGAATAAGGTGATATATTCGTCCAAATATTGGCCCCTGAACTTGAGAACCTAAAACTAAAATAGTAAGCCATGTTAAATAATTAAATCACATATCAAAATTAGCAAAATGAGGTTAAAGAAATATCTAAGGAGAATGAATAGCCTTTAACACACTAGAAGAGCCAAAAAGAAATGAGCTACCACATAACTGAAAAATCTAGTAAAATGACCACAGAATATATCTAAAAGACATTAGGAGAAAAATAGGTAATAAGGATAATATCAAATACTACAGAAATAGAAAGATATTCAAAAGGTAACATAAATGCCAAAAAAATAAATAAATAAAAGGTAACATAAACACATCCAGAGGTCACTCTTAGAAAATGTTAACAAAATAAAACTGCAGCAAGGGCGCCTGGGTGGCTCAGTTGGTTAAGCAACTGCCTTCGGCTCAGTTCATGATCCCGGAGTCCTGGGATCGAGTCCCACATCGGGCTCCCGGCTCAGCGGGGAGCCTGCTTCTCCCTCTGACCCTATCCCCTCTCATGCTGTTTCTCTCTCTCTCTCTCAAATAAATAAATAAATAAATAAATAAATAAATAAATAAAATCTTTTAAAAAATAAATAAATAAAACTGCAGCAAAACTAAACTAGACAAAAGAGAGAATGTATTAATATGAATTACTAGAAATAAAAACTTGTGGCAAATTTTGAAAAGAGAATAAAAATAATAAAATCACATCTATGCCAATATATTTGAAATCTCAGATTAAATGGACATATTCTTTAAAAAATGTTACCAAAACTATCTCAAGAAGAAATAGAAAAACAAATAATCCTTATCGGACCAAAATAAAAATCCACAAAGAAAACATTAAGTACAAGTGTTTTTAATAGATGATTTCTACCTGTTTCAAGAATTAATCATTTAAGTCTTGTACATACTGTTCCAGAAAAAAGAGAAAACAAAAGATACTCACCAACTCACCCAATAAATTGTCATCAAAACCATAATAGGGTTGTGCATAAAAGGAGAATTACAGATCAATCTCACTTATGAATATAAATGGAAAGACCAAATAAAATTTTTAGAAAAATAATAAAACAAATTATATCATAGTTAAATTGAATTTATGCCAGGAATGCACAATTTGCCTTATATGAGAAATATAGAAAAAGTAAGTATCTCAATAGCTGCAATAACAATTTCAATTAAATTTCAACAATCATTAATAGATTTTTTAAAGAAATTTGAAGAGAATTCTCAGAGAACTAATAGATTTAAATGTCTTTCTCAGTAAGTGTAATCTATAACTACAAAAAATATTTTTATAAACCATTGAGAAACATTCAACTACAATCCAGGAAAAAAAGCAAAGAAGCCCACTGCCATCCCTCTTTTTAAAATTTTTTAAAGATTCTATTTATTTGAGAGAGAAAGAGCAAGCAGCAGGGTGGGGCACAGAGAGAGAGGGAGAAGCAGACTCCCAGGTCAACAGGGAGCCTGATGCAGGGCTCCACTCAGGGCTCAACCCCAGGACCCCGGGTTCATGACCTGAGCCAAAGGCAGATGCTGAACCAACTGAGCCACTCAGGTGCCCCCCACTGTCATCCCTCTTATTCAACATTATATTGTAGTGCCTAGTCACTGCAGTAAGGAAAAATAAAAGTTGTGTGAACTAGAAATAAACAAAAGTATAATTTTTAAATGATATAAAAATGATCATTTAATGATATTTAAATGATTAAAACACCAAGTATTTTTATGCATCATTAGAATTATTCAAAGCATTTCATAAACTGTCTAAATATAGGATCATTGTTCAAAACTATATTTATTTTTATTTTATCTTTTTAGAGAGAGAGAGTGCGTACACATGAAGGGGGGAGGGGAGGGAGGGGCAGAGGGAGAGGGAGAGAGAAAATCCTAAGCAGACTCTACACCCAGCATGGAGCCCCACGTAGGGCTCCATCTTACCACCTAGAGATCATGAACTGAGCCAAAATCAAGAGTCGGTTGCTCAAACAACTGAACCAACTAAATGATACTTATATTTTATATAAAGGTAAATGCAGCTAGAAAAATAACTTTAAATATAATATGCCTAAGAATATTACTAAGAATATTACAAAAGATGTTTACATCTTTACAGATTAAGTTATAAAATACATTTAAAACTTTAAATCCTAAATAAATGGAAATTTTTACTGTACTCATACAAAGGGAAATATCATAAGGATGTCAATTTTCTAAGTTTACCTATAAATTAAATACCTCAAGATTCTAAATTACAAGAGTTTTGTGAAGACTTTTACATACAAAGTTAAAAATGTATATGGAAAAGTAAATCTCGAGCACAGCCATGATTCCATAAAAATAAATAAAAATAAAAAGATGGGGACACTTTCCTTACTAGAAACTCAGCCTTAAAATAAAGCTATAAACATTAATTTCGTATGACACTGACTCGGGAATAGATAGATCCAGAGAATAGTTTTGAGAGCCCAAAAACATAACCATCCATGCATGGAAACTTGGCAGATGATATATTGTTGTGTTGGGTATCATTGAGGAATGGAAAGACTGGGCAATGAAAGGTGCTGACACAATTGTCTATCCATATTGGGGGAGAAAAAGGACTTATAACCTACACAGAATAGGCAAAAGACATAAATAGTGATTCAAGAGAAGAATAAATAAGAATGCTTAACTTCAATGATCTGCTGGAGAAATGGAATTTCAGACCATAATGATGTAAAATTTTAAGCCCATTACTTACACAGAAATTAAGTCTGTCAGTGCTAAGTATTAGCCAGAATGTTGAATCATACAACACTTAAACATTGCTGCTGGGAATATAAACTGGCACCATTATTTTAAAGAAATTCTTGTAAATATAGATATGAATTTATCTAAGAACCCAATAATTTCATAAGAGTTAAATGAGACGTGCACAGAATGTTCACAGCAACACTTATTTTTCTTACCTCAAATTATTAGAAATAACCCAGATATCCATACATCAAGAAAAGGACAGACACATGAGTTGTTTAAATTTATTAAATGAGATATAACAGTGATAATGAATGAGAACAAATATGTAGAGCAATATATAAAAGTCTTAGAAACATGTTGAATAAGGAAAGCAAGTCCCAGAAGGCTACTTGCACTATAAAACAATTTTATAAAATTTGGAAACAAACCTTAAATATATTGTTCAAACATATATGCATATATTCTAAAATTAATTTTTACCTCTTTTTTGTATATGACAAATATAAAATTCAATAGATTCTTTGACTGGAAGGCAGGGGAGGAGCACAAAACAACATCAACAGACTTGGTAATGATCTAGCTCACATAGAGTGCATATATGTATATACAGTGTTTTTTAACTACCAAATGAAAAATTAGAAAGAAATGAAATTATGCTGCCTCCAATGAGCTCTCAATTTATTAAAGTATAAATAGCAGCATTAATATTTTTAAATAGTAGCCTGAATTCTCACCTCCATTCCCCCTTCAGATCATATGTCATATATAGCTCACAAACTGAGTCTTTTCCTCATATAACTTATGCCAGTTAAATACTGAATGTAAAAACTATTTGAATCAATTTGTAAATGAAATTTAGAAAAAAACAAAATATAGTAAGTTTAAAATATAGGTCTAAAGAGGCACAGAATAGAGTAACTGTCATGACCTGTATTTCTGTTCACTGATCCTGAGCAATTCACCTCATAAGACCTTAATATGGTCTTTGTAAAAAACAAAAACAAAAAAATTGGAATAAAAACTAGTTCTTCACTTAAATGTTGAAATAATCTTTTTTATGCAATTTAGGAAACAAAATGATAGACATTTGGAAAATAAAAAGAGTACAGGCGTGGTTACATTGTTAAAGAATAAAGCATTTGTCAAATTATATCTTCATTTCATTATAGTTGCTGGCTTCAATTAAACTATTACACTTTAATTTGAATTTTGGTGACAGGAAGTTCTACTGAAGTGAAAAAATATGGCCACTGAGAAACATTACCTGGGTTTCGGCAATTGACTAAAAACAAAATGCTCTCCCTCTGAACTGTGTCAGCGTCTCAATTTATATTTCATAATTTCATGAGTTCCTCATAAATAGCTTGAAATTCTACATGGTGAAGATTGTTTTCTTGTGTAAGAAAGCAGCAAGAGGTATGTTGAGTCCCTGTAATAGGTCATTTAAGTGAGTGGCAAGGGAAATGGGGTATGTCTTGATTACTTCAATTTCAGTCTTTTAAATGAAGTATGATAGAACACAATCCTCTTTTGTGCGGTTGCTCTAACTTAAAATGCTACAATGGAACAAAGAAATGTCCAGATGTTTTAGTACTCTGAGTGAAGAACAGTCTGGATCAAATTTAAAGAAGAAAATCAATTACAGTGTCTTATATAAATATGTTGACTTCTCAAAAATGCCTATGGCTGAAAACATCATTCACTAGACATCAGGGATTCTCAATCTTGGCACTACAGACATTTTGACCTGGATAACTGTTTGTTGTTGGGGGCTGCCCTGTGCTTTGTAGGATGTGTAGCACCATTCCTAGCATCTACCCATTAGATACTAAGAGCACCCTACCCCTAGCTGTGGCTATCAAAAATTCTCCTGAAATTGTCAAATGTCCTCCGAAGGATAATTATGGCTGGTTAAGAATCACTTTCCTACCAAATGCTGTTCAGTTTCCAACAACAATAACAATAATAATAATAATAATTAATAACAAATCTTAAAAGAATGGAAGAGATCAAAGTATTCAAAATAAATTAGCCATGTCCCCCCAAATCAGGAAATTAATCGGATTACAAAAATATCCAGCACCCAACAGGGTAAAATTTAAAATGTCTAACATCAATAAAAAACTATGAAGCACACAAAAGTAAAATATGCAACCCAGAAGGAAAAAAAAAACAACAGAACCCAACTCAGAACTAACAAAGATGATAGAATTAACAGATAATCAACAAAATGAAAAGGAATGGGAAAAAATGTTTGCTAACAGTATATCTAATAAAGGGTTAATATCCAAAATATAGATTCCCCAAACTTGATGAAAAATATGAACCACAGATCCAAGAAGCTCAGTGAACTCCAAATACAAGAAACATGAAGAAAACTATATCAAGGCACAAGATATTCAAATTGTTCAGATTGGTTAAATCAATATATAACAGGTCTTGTTTCTCAGCAATCCATGAAAATAGACATGTCACATACAAGTGGGACAAAGGTAAAGATGACAACATATTTTTCATCAGAAATATGCAAATAGCAAGACTTCATTGATATTTATAGAATTATCTAGGCAAGAACAACATAATAAACTTTATTGTCATGTGTACATGGAACATTTACTAACCTAATATTTGCTAACCATATTTTAGACATAAAATGAATATTAAAAAATCTCAAGGCTAACTTATGTTCTCTAACTACAGTGGAATTAAAATATAAGTCAATTACAAAAAGGTATTTGGAAAATCCCCCAATATCAAAGACTAAATAGTACACTTCTAAGTAGTCCATGGGTGAAAAAAGAAATCAAAAGGAAAATTATAACATATTTCAAACTGAATGAAACTGAAGTAACAGTATATTAAACTTTGTGTTATAAAGCTAAAATAGTACTTAGAGTAAAATTTATTGCACTAAATAGGGAACGCCTGGGTGGCTCAGTTGGTTGAGCCTCTGACTCTTGGTTTCAGTTAAGGTCATAGTCTCAGCGCCCTGAGATTGAGTCCTGTATCTGGCTCTGTGCTCAGTAGAGAATCTGCTTCTCTCCCTTTCCCTCTGCCCCTTCCCCTGTTTGTGTGCCTCCTCTCTCTCTCTCTCTCTCTCTCAAATAAATAAATAATTAAATCTTAAAAAACAAAAAAAAGAAAAAAAAAGGCCTCAGTTTCAACCTTGAGAAGCCTAGAAAAAAGAAGTGCAAATTAAATGCAAAGGAAGCAAATGAGATTGAGAACAGACAAAGAGGGAATATAAATGAAACTAAAGCTGATTCTTTGAGAAGATCAAGATTATTAAACTTCTAGTCAAAGTGATCAGGAAAAAAGAGAAGAAATAAATTAATAATATCAGAGATGCAAGAGGTAGCATCGCTATGAACTTCACAAATATAAAAAGAATAATAAAGGAATGTTACAAATAACATGGTGCAAATCAATTCAACAACCTAGATGAAATAAACAATTCCCTTGAAAGACACAAACTACCAAAGTTCACTATTGTAGAAAAGATAGCCTGGGTAGGCCTGTATCTATTAAGGAATTACTTCTGTAGTTAAAAACCTTACCACAAAGAAAACTCCAGGCCAAAATGGCAAATTTTAATGAATATTAAAGGAAGAAATAATATAAAATCTACATGAATACTTCTAGAAAGTTGAAGAGGGATAAATACTTTTATACTCATTCTATAAGACCTGTAGCATCCTAATGTTAAACCAAGCACAGACATCACGAAAGTGAACAAGCCAACAACCCTCATTAGCATAAATGCAAAAACCAATAACAAAATTTTACTAAGTCAAATGAAAATTATATAAAACTTGTAATATATCCTGACTAATGATGGCTTCTATTTTGAATGCCAAATTGGTTTAATGTTTGAAAATCACTAAATGCAATTCACCATATTCGCAAACTAAAAAAAGAGAAAAACATATATATTTTTTTTTCCCCTGAAAAACACAACATCCATTCCTGAAAATATAGGAAAGTATCTTTGTAATCTTGGGTTAGGCAAAAATACCATAAATACAACACCAAAAATATGACACATAGAAGTAAGAAATTGATAAACTGAACTTCATCAAAATTAAAAACTTCTTTGAAAGGCACTGTTAAGAGAATGAAAAGGTAAGCAACAAATTTAAAGAAAATATTTATAAATCATACATCTGGTAAGATTTTATCCAAACCTATTCTTAAATCTCAATAAGAAAACAACCCAATTTTTAAAATAGGTAAAATATTTGAACAGACACTTCACCAAAGAAGACATATGGATGGCAAAAAAGCACATGAAAAGATGTCAATTATCTCTACCCATTAGGGAAATGCAAATCAAAACCACAATTAGATACCACTACATATCTATAAGAATGGCTAAAAGTAAAAAGGCTGAACATATGAAACCTTGTCAAAAAAACTCAATCAGTATTTATGAGAATATAAAATAGTGAAATCACTTTGAAAAGCAGTTTTTCAAAAGCTAAATATATATCATCATAGGATCCAACCATTATTTATCCAAAATAAATGAAGGCATAGTTCCATATAAAGTTATATAGAAATTTTCATACTAGCTTTATTTGTAAAAGCCAACAATAGGAAGCAACCCATATGAGTTGATAAAAAAATAGATTATTATATCCATACAATGGCATAATTCTGAATATAAATAAATGGACTATTGGTACACACAATAATGATTGATACACACAATTATAAGGATTGAACTATTAACACACAATAACATAGATGAATCTCAAAGTAATTATGCAAAGTGAAGGCAGCCATACAAAAAGAGTACATACTGTATGATCCTGTTTATATTAAATTCTAGTAAATGCAAAGTAAGCTAAGATAACAGAAATAAATCAGTGGTTACCTGGGAACAGGGTGGGGTTCAGGAAAGGATGGGAAAAGGGAATTAAAAGAAGAGAATAAATTTTCCAGGTGATAGATATCTTCATGCTATTACTGGCATATGTGTATAACACAAGTTATCAAATTATATGCTTAAATATTCATAGTTAACTGTCAATTATTCCTCAATAAAGCTATTTAAAAATAAAATAAAATATAACAAATGATGCAAAAAAAAGCTATTTAAAAATAAAATATAACAAATGATGCAAAAACAATCATTAATTTCTTTCAGAAACATGTTTATTTCTCCCTTTAGAAGTAGAACATACCATTATAGTTGCACATAGGGGCTCTAGAGCCACATTGTGTGCGGTCAAATCCTGGCTTCCTTGAATCAAGGAAGAAAGGCCTCACTCAAACGAGGAGAAGTGAACATTTTTGTTCTAAGATGAGATATGCCCTTTGCTATTGGGTGTGCTCACCTGTATCTGTGCTAGTGAAGAAGGAGGAACACCACTGGAGACACGGCCAGGGGAAAGGTGACAGAAGCTGCTCCACCAGGTTTTTACCAATTGGTTCAGAAAATGGGCTCTTATTTGACTGAGGTCCTGGAGCTGGAAAATTGTTTCCATATAGGCCAGATGTGGGCTGACAGGATTTGCAGCATGCTCCATGGACAAGAGGGCCAAACAAGGCAAACTGACCAAAGACTCAACAGCAACTTCACTGTGGACAACCATATATGGAGACATATGCCTCTCTTCCCTCTTCTGTGCCCGAACACTAGGTCAGTATGTGCCAGAAAGAGGGACAGGGTTGGGGGTGGGGGTCACGTGAAGCAGATCCCTTCACCAGCCCCTCCGCACACCCCCTACCACACATTCAGCCACAAATGTTATGTTGCCTAAGCTTTGCTTGGGGAAAAAAAAAACAAAAAACAGCCAACTGGAGATTGGAGTTTTAAATGTACACAATTAAAAGTGAGATTATTTTAATAGTAGAAAATATGTGAAATGTCCTGGAATCAGACTGACATGCTACTGAGAGAGCGCTCTGTCCAGATGGAGAGCAGATTTGATAAGGCACCATTTCTAGGGAAATTTCTAGGGAAAAGAAAACTTTCTTATGTTTACCCTCGTGATTTGTGACTGTATTAAATTGGCTAATGCTCTATTAAAATACATGTTACCTGAAAATATATACCACATGAAGCATTTAGGTCATTAAAACTTGATGTAACATGGTGCTCTCAAAGCTTCAACAATGTGGTTTTGGGTGGGAGCAGGGAGTCAGGAAGGTGAGAGAGGTGGCCAGTCCCGTTTCTAGTTAGCATGTGAAGAATTCTGCTTCCAATAAATAAGGTGGGAAGCTCTGTTTTAAGGAGAGGCTCAAATGGAATTGAGTAAATCTGTGAACCTGACAAATCTAGAGTGAAAAAATGTGTATGTTAGGGCGTTTTTGAGGAGAGAATCCACAGTTTTTATAAGATGCTTTCAGGATTCCATGATCCCCAGTTCTAACTTGCAAGCATAGTCCTAGGTAGTGGCAGAACCAGCCTCTGGGAAAATGGGCCAGCAGACAGATAAGGATTAAAGATGAGTAGAAGAAACTAGTGAGACATGGGCAAGCAATGATTGCCTTGAGACAGGGATGGAAGGGCACAGAAGGGAGAGAAAATAGTGCTTAAGGGGGAACTAGAAAGGCACAAAGGCAAAAGTGCCATTAGGAAAGTGTGCCTAGAGTCAGAACAGCATATTTTAATGCAGTACATTTAAATATGAGCATGAAGTGCCTGCCCCTTATAATTTGTTTCTGCAGACAACATTAAAGAACCAAATAATTAGTTACCAAGGCAGCATTTAAATATTGCTGACACCAAACATATGTTAAGGTTTGAAAGGAAACACCCAGCAAGAAACTAATGTATTTAAATTTTGTGTAAATAATCTCTGTTCTCTAAATTATAGGAAATAAGCCAAATATAAATACATATAATTTAATGGGTTACCACTCAATCCACTTACTCTTACTCTTGCTGTTTGGTGCACTTAGTTTGGAGATTTTTTTTTTTTAAGATTTTATTTATTTATTTGATAGAGAGAGACAGCGAGAGAGGGAACACAAGCAGGGGGAGTGGGAGAGGGAGAAGCAGGCTCCCCGCTGAGCAGGGAGCCCAATGCGGGGCTCGATCCCAGGACCCTGGGACCATGACCTGAGCCAAAGGCAGCCGCTTAACGACTGAGCCACCCAAGCGCCCCTGGAGACTTTTTTTAATCCAACTACCCTAAAGTATTTATGGAAACAATATAATAAAATAGACTATCTCCACTTTAATACTCATTGCCTTATTCTGGGGGTGGGGGGTTATGATTATGGATTTTTTTGTTTTTCCCATTAGACTTGAAGCTCCTTGAAGCAAACAATTTAAACTTATTCCTGTCTGTGTCTTCAAGGTTTACCAAAGAGTTCTTTACACACAAGGTCTTAAATATCATAAATGTTCAGTGCATGTTGCTGAGAAATAAATATAACATGGAAAGTTACAAGGAATAAGTTCTTAAATATTTAGGAAAGTGATAACTCACTGTAGGCTCTATAGAGAAAGGTTTATAGAACAGGAGGAAACGAATTGGATTACAAGAGATAGGTAAGATTTTATATCAGGGTTTATTTATATTTGATAAAATACTAAGTGAAAACTATAGAGAAATTTTAGTTAAAATAATGAGCCATGAAATATGATTTGTCAAAATGTTTCCAAGCAGACTTTTAGCATTCCACAGCTAAGAGGATATCACACTAATAAGTCGTACCTTGAGGCAAACTTGAGATCAGGAATACACTGCAGAAAAGCAAAAAAGATTATCCACTATCAAACCACACATAAACAGAAAAGCTTGAAAAGCCTTTTGGCTCTTACATCTAAATGCTTTGAAAATAGAAATGCTTGGTGGGATTCAAAGTTCCACCTGAAGTTGCTTACCATCTTACTATAATCAGAGCTGTAAATTCCAAATTATATTTCTTGTGATGGCATAAAATTTATATATATGTTTGGCATGAGAATTCCCCCTATCTCAGCTCAATTCTCTCTTCAGTTCCTCTCCCAGGAAAGTCATTTGTCACACCTGAAGCGAACTTTTATGTACCCAAAACAAAACAAAAACAAGAACAAAAACAAAAATGTAAAGAAACAGATCAGAAAACGCAGAAGGAGGGAAGCAATTTTTTCTTTTTTTTTTTTTTCCTCTAGGTAAGTAATTTTTCAAAAGTCAATCCTTGTACTAAAGTCCTCAGAATATTATAAGGTATTTGGAAGGATTTGAGAAAAGGGTGCTAGTGACTAAGATGTCCTGAAGTGGGGTTCTCCAGAATGAGGCATGAGAAATGTTGCTAGCCTGAGGTTATAAATATTAATATTCCTTATAATATTCTGCATACCAAGAAGTAAAAAAGCAAATCCCTCATCAGATTGCTTTATGCTTATTTGGATTATGTGTCTTCAAATGCTACACCTTGTCAGGCCTGAACTCCATGAAGCCAGACTCAATGACGTATACAGTAACTATGAATTAATATATTAAAAGAATTCATATTTTGCTGATTTGTTCTAAGTTCTCCTGCACAAAGTTTCACTTGTCCCAAAATAGCACTTTGGTTTTGATTTGGCAGCTGATGGTCTTCTCCTGGTCCTCAGAATAGAAGCAGTGCAGTAATCTTTGGAGAGGGTAGCACAATTGTTTTTACCTTATAAATTTCGTATCAGGAAGGGCATCTTTGTGGTCAGGACTAAACATGAGCCTTGGTATACTTCCCTGAAGACTTAATCCATGGAAAAGTACTGACTGTGGTAAAGTAGATGTGGCTGAATAAACGAAAGAGAGAAATAAATTAGAGAAGAAAGGAAAGAGGAGAGAGACTATGGTAGGGTCTGGCTCATTCAGGCTCTCCCATTAAAATGGTCATTTCCCTGATGTGTGCACCAAAAGAAATCCTTTTACCCAAGAAATTATCATGAACCCCGAACTTTCTGACATGGCTTTAAAATGTGAAATACTTCAAAATCATACACAGTGCAAAATTTAAAATGTTTTTTTTCTACATTCACTGTCCACGTCACATTTGCTTTTTCCTTTCTGTGTCAGCTTATTAGTAGCTTCCCATGATAGTTTTATCTCCAGGAAGAAAAGAGACACTAGGAAGCAACTATTTACACCAAGGATGAAGAAAACTCATTCAGAAAATACCTGAAGAAAACTCATTCAGAAAATACCTGCAGTTAAGGTATTAAACAGGCTGTGCAGATAGATCCTGACCCACCTTACACAGGGGACAAAAGTTATCTGTATCAGGCTGTGTTCATGTCTCTTATTTCCCCCAGCCTGCATGCATCAACATCAGACCAATTTCAGTCCTTGGATATTTGATAGAATTGAGGTGGGCATTAGCCAAGGGCTAATAAAGAGCCAACCCCTGGCATAGAAATATGAAATTAATACAGTTTAATATGATAGCATCAAATGAGTATACTGGGAAACTCTTGCTTCATGATTCGGAGTCCTCTAATATTTTTCTTAGAAATATGGCAATGAGAGAGTAAAGTTGAAACACATTTTTCATTGAGTAAATGATCAGTCTTTTTCATAAGAAGTAATAAGAATTTGATCCTGAATTCAATAAATGATCTTAAATCTATTTCTGCCTTCTTAAACACATGAAACTAATTTGACTAAAAGCTCACTTGGGCAAACTTCTTTTGACTGCTGGAGGCTGAATGCCCTTGATTAGCTCTGGTTCAAACACCAAAACTATAGTTCTTTAGCTCATTGAGGTCGTAAGTTATACGGCTGTTCCCCTTATCCACAGGGGATATGTTTCAAGACTTCCAGTGGATGCCTGAACTATGGATAATATCAAACCCTATGTATATACTATGTTTTTTTCCTACATACACATAGATATGATAAAATTTAATTTATAAATTAGGCACAGTAGAAGATTAATGACAATAGCTAATAATAAAATAGAACAATTAGAACAATATACTATAAAAAAAGTTATGTGAATGTGGTCTCTCTCTCTCTCAAAATATCTTATAGTACTGTACTCACCCTTCTTGTATGAGGGTGAGTGAGGCGAATGACAATGTTAGGCTACTATTGACCTTCTGATGTGTCATCAGAAGGAGGATCATCTGCTTCCAGACCAGTTGACCACGAGTAACTGAAACTGGGGAAAGGGATATGTTGGATAAGTGGGGTCTACTGTATTTGCTATTCTCACACCTGTGTGTTCAGAAAAGTTTGCGCATTTCCAGACTTTCATTTGTAACCCTGCCAGGGCTGAGAAAAGCCTTCTGGAAGTGTTGGCTATTCTTATTAATTACAGAGACCCAAATTCGCACTTGATATTGCTCATAGGGATGTCTGTTAGGACTAAGCACTCCCCACTTCCTCTGCCTTTGTGTACCTTATGAAACAGTGATTCATTTCCCTCTTATTAGAGAATGCTTGCCAAGCAGTTTTCTATAAAGTTACTGACCTTCAGGCTCATTCATTTAAAACTTACGTTATGTGCAGTAAATTTAGTTCTGAGAAAAGGACCCTCAAGCAGTCCACTGAGATTCTTAGAAGCCATACTGCCTAATGGCAAGTATCTGTAAGGCATGCCCTTACACCTGCCCGAGCTCTTAACAAAGGGTTTTACAATCACATTCATCAGTCTTTGGGCTCATCTCTATCGGGAAAACATGCTTTCCTGATAGCACCCTGGATTACTCATTGTCCCGATGCTTATCTTACTTTTAGAATCTTCTGCTAGAAGAGACAGGGAATAAAACATAATTTTAGGGGCGCCTGGGTGGCTCAGTCGTTAAGCGTCTGCCTTCTGCTCAGGTCATGGTCCCAGGGTCCTGAGATTGAGCCCCACATCGGGCTCCCTGCTCGGCGGGAAGGCTGCTTCTCCGTCTCCCACTTCCCCTGCTTGTGTTCCCTCTCTCGCTGTGTCTCTCTCTGTCAAATAGATAAATAAAATCTTTTAAAAAATAATAAATAAATTTAAAAAAACATAATTTTATTTTCTAACTCAGCAAGTCCTGGCTCCTTTAAACTATCTTTAAATTCCTTGAATGAGTAAATAATTACTTCATTACATCATCTGTCTCCATCTGTATTATATGATTATCAACTAAAAGAAACCAGTTGTCATTTTTGACATTATGTCTTGAAATTTCCTTAGCCAGATCCATCAATTGAGTGGGTGAATTTCCTATTTTTCATGTTACCTTAGGTGACAGGTTTGCTGTACTTTCTACCACCACATAATAAAGAATGTCTAAAATACCTTCTTCACTCACATGTTATCACCTGGGCCAGGCTGGATGGAATAGCGGAGGCTAGATGAGCATCTGCCCTCTCTTCATGTCTTTTCCACATGAGAGCCTGGGCTTCCCCATAACACAGTAGTCTCAGGATAATCAGACTTCTTGTGTGGCAGCTGTCTTCTCCAGAGAGAATATTCCAAGAGACAGAAATTGGAGGCTACCGTTTTCTTAAGGCTTGGATCTAGAAACTACCATGGAATCATTTCCAGCATATTTTACTTGTCAAAATAGAGAGTCCGTCCAGACTAAACAGGAGAGAAAATAGACCTCTTAAAGGTGCAAGTGTCAAAGAATGTTTGGCTGTCTATGATCTACCACGTTTAATCTATGCTCTCCCCTCTACATTTCACTAAGTTTTAGAGGCCTAAACTTTTAGTATCCATGCATGTAATTGGCAGCTCCATGTGAATGTCACAAAAGTATCCCACCACATCAAAAATTAAACTGACTCCTCTGGTGTTTCCAGAAGCAGTCAAGGGCTCTGTCACTTACCAAAACCCTTGAGGTCATCTTTGACATTTCTCCCACATACTTTATGTAATGCATCACCAAGTCCTGATGCTTTTACCTTATAAATATCACTATTTGCTATTTTTAATCTATTAAGCATCCATTCTAGAGCTCAGATTTCTTGAGAATAATTTATCATTCAGATATAAAAAGAATGGTGAAAAATTAACATCACCCCTCTCAGAATTGCCTATTTCTTGTTTACAAATCCTAAGCCAGCAAGGATCTACATATCCCTCCCCCTCCATTTTAATTAAAAGCTGCATAACTTTAATTAATGTCTTACAAACCATATGAATAAAAAAATTGTAGGAGGAAGAAAAGATGGTGTTTTTCTATAAAAGAATAAATTACCACTTGTCATCCTTTTGACAATGAAAGTATACTCTGTAATACAGTTTACAGAAATCTTTAAGATACAGGACTGCCAATTTCAGGAAGCTGAAATTGTACCATTATGTAATTTTAAAGCATGACCTCAATTTTAGAACTTCATTTAGAACTTATGTAATTTTAAGGCGTGACCTCAATTTTAGTCTTCATTTAGATGATTTTGTTTTTCTATTATATTGTTATGCAGCTTATTGTTTTTTTCTTTTGGTCTTAGGAATGCACTGAACTAGACTTACCTCTGGGATGGAGGGGACATGAGCCATCCCACACTTTAATCTCTCTTTCTTCTCCCAATACATTTCTTACATGTTGAGGTCTAGGATTTTTTTTCCTTTTTAAAAATATTTTATTTATTTATTTGTCAGAGAGAGAGAGAGAGCACAAGCAGGGGGAGTGGCAGGCAGAGGGAAAAGCAGGCTCCTCGTTGAGCAAGGAGCCAGGTGGGACTCCATCCCAGGACACTGGGATCTTGACCTGAGCTGAAGGCAGATGCTTAACCAACTGAGGTACCCAGGCGTACTGAGGTTTAGTTATTGATCTCTGGCCTAGGTTTTCCTCTATGATGGATATACTGCCTTCTAACTCTTAAGGAGCAGGAGTATCTCAACTGCTATTAGGTTTGTCAAATCCCTAATATACCAGTCCACAAAAGGAAATTTTTAAGTTTGAAAGAAATTAATACTAAGGGTGTGTGCGTGTGTATACATAATAAAATTTAGCTTATTACATAATAAAATCTCTTTATTTGTTTAAATTTATGAATTTATACTTTCATCACAAAAATAACAATTACTACTATTAAATGCTTATCTTGTGTCTAGAACTCACACAATATTGCAACATCTTCATTATGCTGCCATTTTTACAAATGGAAAAACATAGTCTTATTTGAGGGAGGAAAATTGTAACTCCACTCAGCTCATTTTAGAAGGGCCAAAACTGCCCAGATATCATTTTGCCTGACCCAAGAATTTCCAATGCAATTGTGAATTTTAAGAACATCTCATTCTATGAGGCCAGCATTACCTTAAGACCAAAACCAGACAAAGATATTACAAGAAAATTACAGATCAATATCTCATGAATACAGATACAAAAATCTTCAACAAGATGTTAGCAGATTGAATCCAATAATGTATAAAAAGAATTATGTACCACAACCAAGTGGGATTTATCCTAGGTATACAAGACAGGTTCAACATTCAAAAATCAATTACTGTAATCCATCACATAAACAGACTAAAAAAAATACACATTATCATATCAACAGATGCACAAAAAGCATTTGACAAAATTCAACACCTATTCATGGTAAGAACTCATAGTGAAATAGGAATACAGAGAAACTTTCTCAATTTGATAAAGACTATTCACAAAAAATCCTACAGCAAACATCATACTTTCTGCTGAGAAATGTGAAGCTTTCCTACTAACATCAGAAACAAGAAAAAGATGTCCTCTCTCATCACTTGTTTTCAACATTGTACTGTAAATCCTTGCTAATTGCAATAAAACAAGAAAAGAAAATAAAAGGCATACAGATTGAGAAGAAGGACATAAAACTGCCTTGGTTCACAGGTGACATGATTACCTATGAGGCAAATCTGAAAGAATCAACAAAAAAATTCCTGGAATTAATAAGCAATTAGAAGAAATTTGCAAATATGTTAACCAAATGAATTTAAAATAAGTTAATAAAAAAAGAAGTTTGCAAGACACAAGTTTAAGTTACAAAAGTAAATTGCTTTCCTATACACTAACAATGAACAAGAAAATTAGATATTAAAAACACAATACCATCTACATTAGCACCCAAAAAATTAAATACTAAGGTATAAATCTAACAAAATACATACCATACAAAATTTATATGAGGAAAACTACAAAACTCAAATGAAACCAAGAACCAAATAAACAGAGAAATATTACATGTTCATTGATAGGAAGACTCAATATTGTCAAGATGTCAGTTCTTCCCAACTTGGTTTATAGATCCAAAGCAATCATGAACAAAATCCCAGCAAGTTATTTTATGGATATCAACAAATTGATTCTCAATGTTATATGAAGAGGCATAAGACCTAGAATAGCTAGCACAATATTAAAGGAGAATAATAAAGTTGGCATTACCTGACACAAGACTTAAAATCAATTTACAGTAATCAAGACAAAAGAGCCCAAATATATATATATATTTTTTTCTCCTATGTTATATTCTAGGAGACTAGAATATAGATCTCAACTGATCTTTGAGAAAGGAGCAAAGGCAATACAATGGAGCAAAGACAGTCTCTTCAACAAATGGTGCTGGATCAACTGGACATCCATAGGCAAAAAATAAATCTAGACAGACCTTACACCTATCACAAAAATTGACTCAGAATGAATCACAGACCTAAATGTAAAATATACTATAAAACTCCTAGAATATAACATAGGAGAAAACCTACATGACCTTGGACTCAGTGATGTCCTTTTAGATATAACACCAAAGGCTCACTCCATGAAAGAAATAATTGATAAGATGGACATCATTAAAATTAAAAACTTCTGCTCTGTGAAAGACAATATCAACAGAATTATAAAACAAGTCACAGACTGAAAGAAAATATTTTCAAATGATGTATCTGATAAAGGACTGTTATCCAAAATATACAGCTCTTAAAACTCAACAATAAGAAGACAAACAGCACAATTAAAAAAATGGGCCAAAGGCTCCAACAGATATCTCACCAAAGAAGATACCAGATGGCAAATAAGCAAATGAAAAGATACTCCATATCACATGTATCAGAAAAATGAAAAAAATGAGATACCATTACACACCTATTAGAATGGCCAAAATCCAGAACACTGACAACATCAATGCTGGTGAGGATGTGGAGCAACAGGAAATCTCACACATGGCTGCTGAAAATGCAAAATTCTACAGCTACTCTTGAAAACAGTGTGGTAGTTTATTACAAAACTAAACATATTCTTACCATACAATCTAGCAGTAGCACTCCTTGGAATTTACCCAAAGAAGCCGAAACCTTATGTCCACACAAAAACTTGCACACAGATGTTTATACCAGCTATATTCATAATTGCCAAGACTTGGAAGCAACCCAGATGTTCTTCAGTAGGTGAAAGGATAAACAAACTGGAGTGCATCCAAACAGTGGAATATTATCCAGAACTAAAGAGAAATGTGTTATCAAGCCATGAAAAGACATGAAGGAACATAAAGATAAAGCTTCTTTACTTCACTGTACTTAGTAGGGATAGCAAGACTTCTAATGGCTCAAATAACGAGCTTTTGTGAGTATTCAATAAAGAAGGTAAACTTTTCTTTTTAGGAAGGCAGTTGTAATGGTTACATAGTATTATAAATTGAGACTAAAGTTATTTTAACTCTTCAGCTTCAGATTAAGATAAAATGGGTGATTATAAAAAAGACAACCAAAATAAGAATATGGAATAATTATTGTAAATTTCTTCCCTTTACAATGAACATATTTTAAATGAAAGCAACTGTATCATTATTTTATTTAATTTTTGTATTGGTCTGTAGTGGAGGTAAGAGTTAGTGATCTTGCAAAATGATAATCTATAGGAAAACTTTAGTATACATTTGTCTAACCCCATAGACTATACAAAATCAAGAGTGAACCTTAAGATAAACTAAGGACTTTGGGTGACAATGATGTACAAATGTAGGTTCATCCTTGATAAAAAAAAATGTGCCATTCTGGTTAGCTATGTTAGCAATAGTGATGGCTATGCATGTGTGGGGGCAGGGGATATATGGGAAATCTCTGTATCTCTCAATTCTGTTGTAAACCTAAAAACTACTCAAAAAGCAAAGTCATTTAAAAGAAAATCTTTGACTCTCTTTCCACAGTAAATCAAAGTGCCAAAAAACATCTTATCCAGCCTTATCAGATTATGATTATAAATATTTTTATCATTGTAATTATAACAATTATAACAACTGTAACAATTTGTAATTGTATTTATTTTGTATTGATATTGGCTAGTATTTTAAAAAAATTTTTTACTCTCTGCTCCGGCTGTTCTATTTGCTCTCCAGACAGCAATTTGTTCCCCAGGAGTAAGGTAAAAAATATGTGAACCCCCTGGTTTAGTATTATAATTTGTTCTATTTTGATCATAGTACATCCATTATGCAACTTGTTGCCATATACATTTTCCTGCTGTACAATTTGCATAAATTGGATCATTTTTTTCAATACAGAGATTTCTCTGCTTGAGTTTTAAATATGTAAAGAACTTTGATTTAATTAAATGTATGACTCATCATTCTGAATTTATAAATGCCCACTTTTTCAAACAACAAGAACATCAAAGATGTTCTCTCTACACTGAAGGACAATAAATTATAAAATGTACAATGATGTTACAGCCTAAATAAAAATTAGAATTCAAGTATCATTTCATCAGTAGAATCATGAGAATGGATAGAAAACTATACTAAAATTTCTACTATAAACTATCATTTTGCAAGATCACTAATTCTTACCTCCACTACAGACCAATACAAAAATTAAATAAAATAATGGTACAGTTGCTTTCATTTAAAATATGTTCATTGTAAGGATGCCTGGGTGGCTCATTTGGTTAAGCGGTTGCCTTTGGCTCAGGTCATGATCCCAGGGTTCTGGGATCGAGTCCTGCATGGGGCTCCTTGCTCAGGGGGTAGTCTGCTTCTCCCTCTGCCTGCTGCTCCCCTGGCTTGTGCTTTCTCTCTCTCTCTCTCTCTGACAAATAAATAAAATCTTTTAAAAAAATATGTTCATTGTAAAGGGAAGAAATTTACAGTAATTATTCTGTATTCTTATTTTGGTTGTCTTTTTTTATAATCACCCATTTTGTCTTAATCTGAAGCTGAAGTGTTCAAAACAACTTTAGTCTCAATTTTATAATACTATGTAACCATTACAACTGCCTTCCTAAAAAGAAAAGGTTACCTTCTTTACTGAATACTCATAAAAGCTCATTATTTGAGCCATTAGAAGTCTTGCTATCTCTACTAAATACAATGAAATAAAGGAGCTTTATCTTTATCATCTGGCTTATGGCAGAAACCAAGCTAGAATGCTTCCATATCATACATATCTTAATGAACTTGTACAGAACAAAAAAGAGTGTCAGTTTCTGAGACCTGATAAATCCATTTATTATGTCAAAGACAGAAAGATTTAGTTTATTAAAGAGCTGTGAAATTTTTTATCATAGTTAGATACCTAATCCATATAAATAAGCAAGCTACATTGTCGCCAAATTATAATAGGTTACTTGCATTGTGCTATGAAAGAACAAAGTAGGCATTTTGAAAATTGCAATAGAAACTGAAGTTTTCACAAATTCATTATCGTGTAAAATACTGACTTAAAAAAATGTTGATAAGTTTATCAGTTGCTTATGTCTAATTGTCTTATGTGAAATGCTGGACATTTTTAAAACTGTTTTCTATGTTTTGAGTACGTCTTTCCATTAGATTATTTTTGTTGTTGTTGTTCCATGATGTGTTCCAGTGCCCTCTGCTGAAAACTAAGATGAAGTTGCTATTTAATAGATGATGGTAAAATTCAGTAAAAATACTATAAATTATAACTTATATGAAGTTGATTATTCTAAGGTGTTGTATGCGTAATACACAGATATGCTGGTGACTTAAAGAATTTTATTAGGAAAGAGGTGGCATTCATCATACAAGAAACACCTGTCACTATTTAATATAGATGTCTTATTTACTTTATTACCTTTCTCTCAAGAAGAGTTTGGTCTCTTGTGATTCTATGTATTGTTACTCATCTGCACAAAATTCTCAACTATATACATTTATCATAAAATGCAAAACTACAAATTATCTTTAAATTAATCTTGCTAATAGAGAGTTGTCCTCCCAAGCTATTACAATTTTAGTCTAGTCTGTGAATCCACTCATATATTTCTTTTTTACTTATTTCAGTTTTTTCTAGCTTTTTTTAAACTTTGGGGTATTTTTATACATAATTTTCAGGTGTACAACATTACAATTTGCCATCTATATACACTACAAAGTGATTACACCCAAAAGTCTATTGCTATCCATCACCCTACAAATGACCCCGTTCACCCCTTTCTGCTCACTGCCCAACCCCTTTCCCCTCTGGTAACTACTAATCTGTTCTCCACATCTATGAGTTCATTTTTGTTTTGTTTTTTGTTTCTTTGTTTTGTTTTTGTAGTTTTGTAGACATAATGGAAACCATATGGTATTTGTCTTTATCTTTCTGATTTATTTCATTTAGCGTAATACCCTTGAGGCCCATCCATGTTGTTGCAAATGACAAGATTTCATTCTTTTTTATGGTGAGTAATATTCCATTGTATATAATAATATACCAGACTTCTTTATCCATTCATCCACTGATGGATTTTTAGGTTATTTCCATATATTGGCTATTGTAACTAATGCAATGAACATAGTGGTGCCTGTATCTTTTCAAATTAGTGTTTTTGTCTTCTTTACACAAAATACCAGAAGTGGAATTGCTGAATTATAGTAGTTCTATATTAAAATTTTTGAAGAATCTCCAGTTTCCTGTAATAGCTGCACCAATTTACAACCCCACTAACAGTGTACAGAGTTCCATTTTCTTCACATCCTCATTAACACTCATTATTTCCTGTCTTTTTTTTTTTTTTAAGATTTTATTTATTTTTTTGACAGAGAGAGACATAGCAAGAGCAGGAACACAAGCAGGGGGAGTGGGAGAGGGAGAAGCAGACTCCCAGCTGAGCAGGGAGCCCGATGTGGGACTCGATCCCAGGACCCTGGGATCAGGACCTGAGCCGAAGGCAGACGCTTAACGACTGAGCCACCCAGGCGCCCTCCTGTCTTTTTGATAATAGCCATTCTCAGGTGTGAGATGATATCTCACTGTGGTTTTGATTTGCATTTCCCTAATAATTAGTGATACGGAACATCTTTTCATGTGCCTATTGGTCATCTGTATTTGTTCTTTGGAAAAAATATCTATTCAGATCCTCTGCTCATTTTTTTATTAGGTTGTTTGTTTTTTTGTTGTATGAGTTCCTTATATGATTTGGATATTAACCCCTTATCAGATATATGATTTTAAATATCTTCTCCCATTCTCCTATTCAGTAGTTTGCCTTTTCATTTTGACAATGGTTGCCTTTGCTGTGCAGAAGTATTTTTTAGTTTGATATTGTCTCATTTGTTTATTTTTGCTTTTGTTTCCCTTGCCTTCAGAGTCTGACCCACAAAAGCATTGCTAAGACTGATGTCAAGGAGTTTACTGCCTATGTTTTCTTCTAGGAATTTTATAGTTTCAGGTATTACATTCAAGTCTTTAATCCACTTTGAGTTAATTTTTGTGCATGGTGTAACATAGTACTCTAGTTTCATTCTCTGGCATGTGGCTGATGAATTTTCCCAACACCATTTATTGAAGAGACTACCCTTTCTTTATTGTATGTTCTTGGCTCCTTTGTCATCCATATGTGTGTGGGTTTACTTCTGGGCTCTCTATTTGGTTCCATTGATCTGTCTGTGTATCTGTTTTTGTGCCAGTACCATACTGTTTTGATTACTATAGCTTTGCCATATACTTTGAAATCAGGAGGCGTGATACCTTCAAGTTTATTCTTCTTTCTCAAGATTGCTTTGGCTCTCAAGATGTCCATCAACAGATGAATGGATAAAGAAGATGTGGTATATATATATAATGGAATATTATGCAGCCATCAAAAGGCATGAGATCTTGCCATTTGCAACGACGTGGATGGAACTGGAGGGTGTTATGCTGAGCGAAATAAGTCAATCAGAGAAAGACATGTATCATATGACCTCACTGATATGAGGAATTCTTAATCTCAGGAAACAAACTGAGGGTTGCTGGAGTGGGGGGTGGGGTGGGAGGGATGGGGTGGCTGGTTGATTGACACTGGGGAGGGTATGTGCTATGGTGAGCACTGTGAATTGTGCAAGACTGTGGAATCACAGATCTGTACCTCTGAAACAAATAATGCAATATATGTTAAGAAAAAAAAAAGAAGGTAGCAGGAGGGGAAGAATGAAGGGGGGGGAAATCGGAGGGGGAGATGAACCATGAGAGACTAAGAAACAAACTGAGGGTTCTAGAGGGGAGGGGGGTGGGAGGATGGGTTAGCCTGGTGATGGGTATTAAAGAGGGCACGTTCTGCATGGAGCACTGGGTGTTATGCACAATGAATCATGGAACACTACAACAAAAACTAATGATGTAATGTATGGTGATTAACATAACAATTAAAAAAGATTGCTTTGGCTCTTTGGGATCTTTTCTGGTTCAGTACAAATTCTAGAATTATTTGTTCAAGTTTAGTGAAAAATGCTATGGGTATTTGGGTAGAGATTGCATTGAATCTGTAGACTGCTTTGGGTAGTACAGACATTTTAACAATATTAGTTTTTCTAATCTATGAGCACTGAATATCATTCTATTTATTTTTGTCTTCTTGGATTTCTTTCATCAGTGTCATCATTTTCAGTGTGAGATTCTTTCACTCCCTTGGTTAAATTTATTCCTAGGTATTTTACTCCTTTAGATGAAATTGCAATAGGATTATTTTCTTAATTTCTCTCTCTGATAGTCTGTTATTAATGTATAGGAACAACACAGATTTCTATATATAGATTTTGTATCCCGTGACTTTACTAAATTCATTTATTAGTTCTAACAGGTTTTTTTAGTGGAGTTTTTAGGATTTTTCTATATATAGTATTAGTGACAGTTTTACTTCTTCCTTTCCAATTTGGATGCCTCCCCCCCCACACACTTTTTTCTTGACTAATTACTGTGGCTAGGATTTCCAGTACTATGTTGGAATAAAAGTAGTGAGAGTTGCCATCCTTGTTATGAGTTATGAATTCATTGCTTTTTCAAATAGTTCTATACTAAGTATTTTTATTTTAGTATTTATTTAAAACTCTGTTGTTTATACAGAAAATAGACATGGCATGAATGTTTTTAGTTCTGCACCTAACTAGAAAATGTCTCCAATATCTTATACCACAAAGCAAAGAACACAGTTCATGAATACCTACCACAGAAGGCTCTTGGGGGAAAAATAAGACAAAAATTAAATCCTCTCACAAATTATACCCTAAAACTACAGTATGATGGATAATATAATCCATTTCCCTTGAAAGAGGTAATTCTATATTGTTTTGGATAGCTATCATGGACACCAATTGTTTTCAGGCATATTACATTTGTACTGGACACAAAGCAAAGAAAACAGAAAATGTACTGATCACATTTGAATGATCCAGTTATTTTCTACATGAATCCTAAATAGCCATGCACAGAAAAGAAATAATAAAATAGTTGTCATTGAAATCTCCCATATGAAAAATATCAAACTTACTTTGATCTATTTAACATAACATTTAAATGTAATGTCTAAATTAGAATATTTAAAACATTATCAAATTATTTCCCTAAATGCTAGTCTTAGAAACAGTATTCTTAATTGTAGTCCATCTCTTAAACAACCTCTTATTGTTCTTTTAAAAGCAGAATAATAAGCAATATGGTATTCATTTTTTATTAATAAGACACCACCTATACCTCTTGGCTGCATATCATAATAAGAAGTACTAAATTTTTCAAGTTACAATCAGGTTCCAAGATAAACTTTCACCTTCTGAATTTCATCTACTTCCACAGATAATAGATATAAAAAGAAATGTAGATAGATACAGATATAGGTAAGATAGAGATGATAAAGAGAGAGATAGAGAGATAGAGCTGAGAGAGAATGAGAGAGACAGAGACAAAGGCTGGAAAAAATTTCCCCATATTTCTAATTTAGTGATCCAAGGGCTAATGTTACTACATTCCAATTTCCCATTTAATCTATGACTATTAGAGCCATATCATTAAAATAGTTAAGATGAAGTTTAGATGCAGTTGGGTCCAGCCAGGAAAATGGAAAACATTTACATAGTTCCACAAAAGAACTTTAATACAGAAAATTGGTTACATAAGCTTTGGAGTGATGAATGAACGAAAGGGAGATGTTTAATAACTCAGAGATAATAACGGTAACAATCAGCTACCATTTCCAAAACTGGTGGCATAAAAGAATACATTGGGGATCTCAAAAATTAGGAGTTCAGAGGTGAGGCTTTGTGAAATAGGTGCTCAGATTTTTAAAGGAGAGAAGTGTCCTGGGTGCTACTAGCACCTTAAGAACTTTGAGAGGTAGAGGCATCACTGAGCTTTTGCTGATATCCTTAAGTGGATACAAAATTGTGATTCTGGAAATGCCTGAAAGAGGCTGAAAACAGGAGCCAGCTTCCCCGGCTGAGGATGTCAGCTGCTCAGGTGTCAGTGAAGGAAGATCAAAGCAGGAGGAAATACCTTGTCTCTGACTACTGTCCTATAGCATTATCATTCTTAGTCTTAGCTTCTCATGAGAATCACTTAATCTTAAAAAGCCTGACACCCAGTCCTCACCAGCAAATAATGAAATCTGAAATTGTGGACATGGAAGTTAGGTGCTAATAGTCTTCAAAGTTCCCCAGGTGATCCCGACATGCAC
This sequence comes from Phoca vitulina, assembly GCF_004348235.1. Taxonomy (NCBI): domain Eukaryota; kingdom Metazoa; phylum Chordata; class Mammalia; order Carnivora; family Phocidae; genus Phoca; species Phoca vitulina. The sequence goes on along the minus strand of NW_022589752.1, from coordinate 10,155,452 downwards.
CCAACATTGAGAACCACTGCCCTGGTGCCTCCTATTGGCAGAGGTGTTCTAGGAAATGAGTCTGGGTAATACAGTTTGCAGTTCCTCCTCTAGAACCACAGAAAAGAGTATATAAAGGTAGATTTGGAGCAGAGAGATAATAACAAATTAGCAACAATGTGACCAATGTTTCTTGGCAACTAAACCCAAATAAATTTGCAGTAATAGTAATACTGGAAAATTGTCACAATGTGTACCAATGTGTTTAACATATTGTACAGGATCTGTCATAATGACTCAATTTAAAACTCATATAGTCCAGACTATATCATTTGGAAATATATTTTATTACCTAATGAATGAAACCTACACAATATAATCAATAAATATTTTTAAATTATAGAAACAAAGTCTTTAATATATAATAAATGTGACTGTAATATCTTGATTATCTTAGTTTCCATCACATATTTCTACAATTGGATCATCTTCATACAAATCAAGTTTTTAAAATCTAAAATATTGGCACTTTTCATAATAGAAGAGGACATAGATCAATGCCTCAAACAATAACAATACAGAAATAATCAAAATAATAATTATCTTAACATTGAACTTTAAAAAGTTTCAAAAATGAGGGCGCCTGGGTGGCTCAGTTGGTTAAGCGACTGCCTTCGGCTCAGGTCATGATCCTGGAGTCCCTGGATCGAGTCCCGCATCGGGCTCCCTGCTCGGCAGGGAGTCTGCTTCTCCCTCTGACCCTCCCCCCTCTCATGTACTCGCTCTCTCTCATTCTCTCTCTCTCAAATAAATAAATTAATTAAAAAAAAAGTTTCAAAAATGACATTATCACTTTCCAATAGATTCTGTGTACTAAACAAGTAAAAAAAAAAAAAACCCATCCCACCCCAAGTCCTTGGATATAAGTGACTAATATTGCCTTTAATAAGACATGCTCTAAATTCCACACATACTGAATTAAAGCTAGGCAAAAAGTTATAAAGACACCCAAAAGATTTGACTGTTCCTTAGTTGAATGTATTGGTAAATCTTAAGAAGTAATGCATCATTCTAAATGGAGGTTGGTGAGACGGGAGTCTAGATAACCAGTCAGCAGGGTAGTTAAAGTTGGCACTTGCAAATGTCTTAAATTACTATCAGACTATCTGATCTCATTGACTTGGTTGCATAGACCCTAGAACCTTATACTATTAAACATAAAATCCTATTTGTAGCTCCCATTGCTTGGAGCCTATGTGAATCTCCTGAAAGAAAATCCCACTGATAGTTTAGCTTCCCAAGTAGTTTTTCTGGTGTAAAGAATACACTGCCCAAGATGATTCACTGGAAATCATTTGTGTCATTGGAAATTAAAATAAATAAACAAATTGGCGTTCTACATTACACATTAAATGTCTTGTGATTTTGGTTAGAGTGAGTCATTGGGACACTCAAGATCAAGATTGTTGGCTTGATTAGATCTTCCCCAAGATTCCTGAACTTATTGACAGCCTCTGCATTCGAACACCTTTACTAATAAAATGAATTGTTTTAAGTTTTGAGTAACACTTTTTTAAGCTATTTGCGGGTGTCCTAACATAATATGTCATTTTCTTACCTCCTTAGTATGTCGTAAATGACAACATCTGTATTGTACAAATTTGTAACATATATGGAATCACAGAACAAGGGACCTCAGAGATTTCCAAAGTCAAATTCTCTCTCCTTTATGAATGAAGTGGTAATCTCTCTGATGTCATCTGTTAAGGTAAAACTTGAATGCAGGTCTTTAATTCTACTGGTCATTTATCAAAGTAAATATATCTTTTACCAGATGATATATAAATTCTTGTTGAGAAAATGAGTGAATGCATGAATAAAGATATCAATAAAATAATAAATGAATAAGATATAACATTTTAAATTCAGGCAAATACAGAAATTCAATTCCCATAGAGACAAGATTTGTTTAACAAGCTCCTGAACAGTATCATTCATGACCCTGTCAGCAGTTACTGTTTAATCATGCATCAATTTACTTTAAAATACATAGCATAGATTATTCATTCTGAATACCAGCGTGATCCTACCAGTTTCGGATAACGCAGTATTTCTTGAGCTTGATATAAAATATCAGACTTTGGAATTCTATAATCTTTTAGTCTGCCTGCCTCCTTGTTAACCTGAGAAAGTCTACTGCATATGTTAAGGACAAAGGAAATAGTGCTGCTTCCACTCCAAATACATTATACCCTTATTCTTTGATGCATTATTAAAACAATATTACTGTTAAAACTGTTAAATTTTTGGTATAATTATAGGTGCATGGGTGTTTAAAAACTTTAGGTCCTCTTTTGAAGGGGAACCATTCTACCAACATTCAGCTCATAGGAACACAGTAGATAATAACAATTCACAAAATTTCAGCCCAAGTTTTTACATTTCATTGCAAGACACTTGGCAAGATATGCTAGTGAAAGAGATATTTTCTGTCATATTTCTATATATTACAGGTGCTCAATATACCTTAGTTATAAAAAAGATAGTTGATTCTTCCAATTGTTCTTATTAATATTATATATAGTATTTTTTAGAAAGTAGGTTATATTTTTACACACAAAGACAGCAATTTAATAAGTGTTATGTTAATGGAATAAATACTTTAAAATCGTAAGAGATAATCCAAACTTGTTTATCAGTGATGAGCTAATTTATATAAACAATCTTCTCAGAAAAACAACAAAATACTTCATAAAACATTGTTAAGACTCCTTTAAAAATTAATGAGCTAACAGAATAATAAAGAACCACCAGACCAACATTTAAGAAAATTTAGGACCCGAGAGCAAAAACTGAAATTGCAGAGCACCAAAGCTGAAATTGACCACAATCTTTTTTTTTTTTCTTTCAGTGCTATAGATTGTAATAACTAACATGATGTGGGAATTCAGAGGAAATTGTGATTCATTGCTATGGGTAGAGGGCAGGAAATAGCAAAATATTAAAACAGATGGCTTTTATGTGGGCTTTCAAGAATGGGCAAATCTTTAAAACTATTATGTCTTATTTATTCATATTCATAGAAAAATTACAAAATGTTGATCAGCAAAGAGCCTTACTTAGTCCCATTAAAAATTTTGATAATCTTACTACTTAGGAAAAAATACCATTTTTCTAGTTTTATTGAGAAATAATGATGTATAATAGTGTACTAGCTTAAAATATACAGCATAGTGATTTGATAGATGTATATATATGGCCAAATGATTACCAAAATAAGTTTAGTTAACATCTATCACACATAGCTACAAATTTTATTTTTTGTGATAAGAACTTTTAAGATTTATTCTCTTAGCAATTTTCAAATATATAATATAGTATTGTTAAGTTTAGTCATCATGTTGCATATTCCATCCCAAGAATTTATTTATCTTATAACTGAAAGTTTGTACATTGTGACCATCTTCACCAATTTCTTCCACTGGCCACCCTCCATATCTGGCAAAAACCAATCTGTTCTCTGTATTTATGCATTCAGATTTTTTTTTTTTTTTGGTTCCACATATAAGTCAAATCATACAGTATTTATCTTTCTTTGTCTGACTTATTTTACTTAGCATAACACTGTCAGAGTTCATCCTTTTGTCACAAATGGCAGGATTTCCTTGTTTCTGATGGCTATATATAAAATATTTTCTTTGGCCGTTCTTCCATCAATGACACTTAGGTTGCTTTCATGTCTTGGCTATTGTAAATAACTGCAATGAACATGTGGATATAATTTAGAGATTGTAATATTGTTCCTTCAAATATATACCTGAAAGTGAAATTGCTGAATCATATGGTAGTTCTATTTTTAATTTTTGAGGAATCTCCACAGTAGATGCACCAATTTAAATTCCAACCAACAGTGTGCAAGGATTCCCTATTGGCTACATCCCCACCAATAGTTGTTACCTATTATCTTTTTGAAGATAGCCATTGTAACAGTGTGAGGTGATATCTCATTGTGATTTTTTTTTTCATTTCTCTGATAATTAAGTGACATTGAGCACTTTTTCATGTACCTATTGCCTATTTGTATGTCTTCTTTGGAAGAATGTCTATTCAAATCCTCTGCCCATATTTTATTCAGATTGTTATTTGCTGTTGTTGTATGAGTTCTTTATATATTTTAGATACTAGGCACTTATCAGATTTATGATTTGCAAATATTTTCTCCCACACATAGGTGACCTTTTCACTTTGTTGAGGGTTTCCTTTGCTGTGCAGAAGCTTTTTAGTTTAACGTAGACCACCATTTACTTTTGCTTTGTTGCCTTTGCTTTGGGCATCAAATCAAAACAAAAGTCTTTACCAAAACTGATGTCAAGGAGTTTACTCTCTATGTTTTCTTCTGGGGTTGTTATGGTTTCAGGTGTTATGCTGAAGTCTTTCAAGTTGATTTTTGTTTATGGTGTAAGATAAAGATCCAGTTTCATTCTTTTGCATGTAGCTGATCAGTTTTCCCAGCACCATTTATCAAAGAGACTATCCTTTCCTCATTGTGTATTCTTTGTTCCTTTGTTGTAAATTAGTTGACCTATATGCATGGGTATATCTGTACTCTCTTTTTTTTTTAAATTTAAATTCAGTTAGCCTACATATAGTACATAATTAGTTTCAGATGTTGTGTTCAATAGTTCATTAGTTGCATATAACACCCAGTGCTCATCACATCAAGTGCCCTCCTTAAAGCCCATCACCCAGTTGCTGCATCCCCCCACTCCCCTCCCCTTCAGCAACCCTCAGTTTGTTTCCCAGAGTCAAGAGTCTCTCATGGTTTATTTCCCTCTTTGATTTCTTCCCATTCAGTTTTCCCTCTTTTCCCCTATGATCCTCTGCACTATTTCTTACATTCCACATATGACTGAAACTATATGATAATTGTCTTTCTCTGACTGACTTATTTCACTTAGCATAGTACCCTCCAGTTCCAGCCATGTCGATGTGAATGGTGGGTATTCATCCTTTCTGATGGCTGAGTAATATTCCATTGTATATATGAACCACATCTTCTTTATCCATTCATCTGTTGAAGGGCATCTCGGCTCCTTCTATAGTTTGGCTATTGTGGACATTGCTGCTATGAACATTGGGGTGCAGGTGCCCTTCATTTCACTACATCTGTATCTTTGGGGTAAATACCCAGTAGTGCAATTGCTGGGTCATAGGGTAGTTCTATTTTTAAACTTCTTGAGGAACTTCCATACTGTTTTCCAGAGTGTCTATACCAGCTTGCATTCCCACCAACAGTGTAGGAGGGTTCCCCTTTCTCCGCATCCTCACCCACATTTGTTGTTTACTGTCTTGTTAATTTTTGCCATTCTAACTGGTGTAAGGTCGTATCTCATTGAGGTTTTGATTTGTATCTCCCTGATGCTGAGTGATGTTGAGCACTTTTTCATGTGTCTGTTGGCCATTTGGATATCTTCTTTGGAGAAATATCTGTTCATGTCTTCTGCCCATTTCTGGACTGGCTTATTTGTTTTTTGTATGTTGAGTTTGATAAGTTCTTTATAGATCTTGGATACTAGCCCTTTATCTGATATGTCATTTGCAAATATCTTCTCCCATTTCGTAGGTTGACTTTTAGTTTTGTTGACTGTTTCCTTTGCTGTGCAAAAGCTTTTATCTTAATGAAATCCCAATAGTTCATTTTTGCTTTTGTTTCCCTTGCCTTTAGAGATGTGTCTTGCAAGAAGTTGCCATGGCAGAGGTTGAAGAGGTTGCCGCCTATGTTCTCTAGGATTTTGATGGATTCCTGTCTCACACTTAGGTCTTTCATCCATTTTGAGTTTATCTTTATATATGGTTTAAGAGAATGGTCCAGTTTCATTCTTCTGCATGTGGCTGTCCAATTTTCCCAGCACCATTTGTTGAAGAGACTGTCTTTTTTCCATTGGATATTCTTTCCTGCTTTGTCGAAGATCAGTTAGTCATAGCATTGAGGGTTGATTTCTGGGTTCCCTATTTTGTTCCATTGATCTATGTGTCTGGTTTTGTACCAGTACAATGCTGTCTTGATGATCAAAGCTTTATAATATAGCTTGAAGTCAGGCATTGTGATGCCCCCAGCTTTGGTTTTCTTTTTCAACATTCCTCTAGTTATTTGGGGTCTTTACTGGTTCCATACAAATTTCAGGATTCTTTGTTGCATCTCTGTAAAAATGTCGATGGTATTTTCATAGGGATTGCATTGAACGTGTAGATTACTCTGGGTAGCATAGACATTTTAACAATATTTATTCTTCCAATCTGTAAGCATAGAATATTTTTCCATCTCTTTGTGTCTTCCTCAATTTCTTTCATAAGTGTTCTGTAGTTTTTAGAGTACAGATCCTTTACCTCTTTGGTTAGGTTTATTCCTAGGTACCTTATGGTTTTTGGTGCTATTGTAAATGGAATCGATTCCTTAATTTCTCTTTCTTCAGTCACATTGTCAGTGTATAGAAATGAAACTGATTTCTGTGCATTGATTTTTTATCTTGCCACATTGCTGAATTTCTGTATGAGTTTTAGCAATTTTGAGGTGGAGTCTTTTGGGTTTTCCATATAAAGTGTCATGTTATCTACGAAGAGTGAGAGTTTGACTTCTTCTTTGCCAATCTGAATGCTTTTTATCTCTTTTTGTTGATTGCTGAGGCTACGACTTCTAACACGATGTGAAACAACAGTGGTGAGAGTGGGCACCCTATCGTGTTCCTGACCTTAGGGGAAAAGCTCTGAGTTTTTCCCCATTGACATTGATTTTCACTGTGGGTTTTTTGTAGATGGCTTTTATGATATTGAGGTATATTCCCTCTATCCCTACACTTTTTAATTAAGAAAAGATGCTGTATTTTGTCAAATGCTTTTTTCTGCATCAATTGAGAGGATAATACGGTTCTTGTCTTCTTTTATTAATGTGATGTATAACGATGATTGATTTGCAAATATTGAACCACCCTTTCATCCCAGGAATAAATTCCACTTGGTCCTGGTGAATAATCCTTTTAATGTACTGTTGGATTCTATTGTCTAGTATCTTGGTGAGAATGTTGGCATCCATGTTCATCAGGGATATTGGTCTGTATTTCTCCTTTTTGATGGGGTCTTTGTCTGGTTTGGGGATCAAAGTAATGCTGGTAAGAAGGATGTGGAAGTTTTCCTTCCATTTCTATTTTCTGAAATAGTTTCAGTAGAATAGATATCATTTCTTCTTTAAATATTTGGTAGAATTCCCCTGGGAAGCCATCTGGTCCTGAACTCTTGTTTTTTGGGAGGTTTTTGATTACTTCTTCAATTTCCTTGCTGGTTATTGGTCTGTTCAGATTGTCTATTTCTTCTATTTCAGTTTTGGTAGTTTATAAGTTTCCAGGAGTGCATCCATTTCTTCCAGATTGCCTAAGTTGTTTCTCTTTCCTTTTTGATAAGTCTGGCTAGAGGTTTATTGATCTTATTAATTGTTTCAAAGAACCAGCTTCTAGTTTCGTTTATCTGTTCTACTGTTCTGGCTTCTATTTCATTGATTTCTGCTCTAATCTTTATTATTTCTCTTCTCCTGCTTGGTTTAGGCTTTATTTGCTGTTCTTTCTCCAGTTCCTTTAGGTGTAAGGTTAGCTTGTGTATTTGAGATTTTTCTAATTTGTTGAGAGACGCTTGTATTGCAATGTACTTCCCTCTTAGGACCACCTTTTCTGTATCCCAAAGGTTTTGAACAGATGTGTTTTCATTCTCATCTGTTTTCATGAATTATTAAAATTCTTCCTTAATTTCCTGGTTGACCTATTCATTCTTTAGTAGAATGCTCTTTAACCTCCAAGTGTTTGAGTTCCTTCCAAATTTCCTCTTGTGATTGAGTTCTAGTTTCAAAGCATTGTGGTCCAAAATATGCAGGGAATGATCCCAATCTTTTGGTACTGGTTGAGACCTGATTTGTGACCCAGGATGTGATCTCTTCTGGAGAATGTTCCATGTGCACTCAAGAAGAATGAGTATTCTGTTGTTTTAGGATGGAATGCTCTAAATATATCTGTGAAGTCCATCTGGCCCAGCGTGTCACTGAAAGCCCTCATTTCTTTTTTGATCTTCTGCTTAGATGATCTGTCCATTGCTATGAATGGGGTGTTGATGTCCCCTACTATTAATGTATTATTATCAATGTGTTTCTTTACTTTGGTTGCTAACTGGTTTATCTAATTGGTTGCTCCCATATTGGGGGCATAAATATTTACAATTGTTAGATCTTCTTGTTGGATACACCCTTTAAGTATGATATAGCATCACTCTTCATCTCTTACTACAGTCCTCGGTTTAAAATCTAACTTGTCTGATATGTGGATTGCTATCCCAGATTTCTTTTGATGTCCATTAGCATGGTAAATGGTGCTCCACCCCCTCACTTTCAGTCTGGAGCTGTCTTTAGGTCTAAAATGAGTCTCTTGCAGACAGCATATGGATGGGTCTTGCTTTTCCATACAATCTGATAACTTGTGTCTTTTGATTGGAGCATTTGGTCCATTTAGATTCATAGTAACTATTGAAAGATATGAGTTTAGTGACATTGTATCACCTGTAAAGTCCCTGTTTCTGTAGATTGTCTCTGTTTTTTTCTGGTATATGTTACTCTTGGGATCTCTCTTCGCTTATAGGATCCCCCTTAATATTTCTTACAGGGCTGGCTTGGTGGTCACATTCTTTCAGTGTCTGTCTGTCCTAGAAGCTCTTTATCCCTCCTTCCATTCTGAATGACAGCCTTGCTGGATAAAGTATTCTTGGCTACATGTTCTTCTCATTTAGTACCCTGAATATATCATGCCAGCCCTTTCTGGCTTGCCAGGTCTCTGTAGATAGGTCTGATGGTCTGATGTTAGTCTGATGTTTCTCCCTCTGTAAGTAAGGAGCCTCTTGTCTCAAGCTGCTTTCAGGATTTTCTCTAAAATTTGTAAGCTTCACTATTACATGTCAGGGTGTTGATCTATTTTTATTGATTTGGGGAGGGGTCCTCTCTACCTCTTGGACATGAATGCTTGTTTCCTTCCCCAGATTAGGGAAGTTCTTAGCTATGATTTCCTCAAATATACCTTCTGGCCCTCTCTCTTTCTTCACCCTCTGAGAGATTATAATCTCACAGGGTGGACAAAACAGGGGGATCCATGTGTTCCTGAGTGAATTTTGCTCTGTGTGTTAGAAGACACTAAATCCCAAAATTGCAAAGAAAGCGAAACTTTTATATATACAAAAATAAAATTGGATAGAGTGAAAAAAGGCCAAAAATGAAGCATATATGTATAAAATGTAGATGTAAAAAATAAAAGTTAAAAAGTGACTTAAAAACAAACAGTTGATAAAATAAGAAACTAGTTCAAAAGGGAAAAAAGTAAAAAATGGAAAATTTTAAACTGAAAGATAAATGAATCATGAGAAAAAAACCTCAAGTTCTATATACTATTTTCCCCTAGAGATGGAGTTTTAGTCTTGTGGGATCCTTGTGCACCTGTTCTTCCCATTGGTCTTCTGGGGGAGGGGCCTGCTGTGCTGCTTCTTAGATGTCTTTGCCTGGATGGAGTTGCACCACCCCTTGCCAGGGGGCTGGGCTCAGGGTAAGCTGGTCCTCTATGTGGCTTTTGTTCCCTGAAGGCTTTCTGTGTCTCTTTAGAAGATCAAAATAAAAATGGCCTTGCCCTGATCTCCAGCCCCAGAGCTGAAAGATCACAGTCCCTCATCTTCAGTACACCCTCTGGGACAAAAGTCTTCACTTTTGTGTGTGCCAAACTCTGCAGACTCCTGTGGTGCGTGCCAACAGCGATTCTCCCAGGGGGGGTCTGAGGGTCAACCGTTACTGCCCTTTGTAGGACCCTGGCACTGCCAGTGGTTGAGGGATCATGCGCATACCTGCTCCACCATCCCAGGGGATGATGGATGGTCTCTGTGTTCCAGTCCATTGCAGGGTGCCCAATCCAGGTGGAAAGATGTCACCCAATCTGGCCAGCTCAGGGTTTATGGTGACCTGAGCTGAGAGTCCCCTCTTGGGCTTGCTGCCCATAACTAGTTTCCCTGTTCTACTGCTTGGGAACTCTACTGGCTCAGGCACCCCTGTCAGTTCTGTGACTCTTGGGATTCTGAGACTACACTGACCCACCCAGAATTCTGCCTGTTTCATCCCCTGAGCCCCTTTCAGACAGGGATGTCTCTCACTGGAGCAGATTTCTAAGGGTTCCAGTTTTGTCCTCTGGGGCTATATCACTTTCCAGTAGATATCTTATGGAGGATCTCTCCCCCCTCATTTTATCTTCCAATATCTCCTCTCAGATTCACTTCTCCACACCTCCTTCCTTGCAAAAAGCAGTCGCTTTTCTACTTGTAGAGTTCCAGGTATTTTTTTCTTACATCTCAGACTGAATTCATGGGTGTTCAGAATGGTTTGATAGTTACCTAGCTAAATTCAAGGGACCAGATGAAACGAGGTCCCCTACTCTTCCACCATCTTGCCTCCTCCTGGACGCTCTATTCTGTCCCATTAATTTACATGTCTACTTTTCTGCTAATACCATACAGTTTCAATTACTAAAGCTTTGTAATATAGTTTGGAAACAGAAAGTGCAATACTTCCAGCTCTGTTGTACTTTCTCAAGGTTACTTTGGCTATTTGGGATTTTTTCTGGTTCTACACAAATTTTAGGATTTCTTTTTTCTGTGAAAAATGCCATTGATATTTTATTAGGGATTACCTTGAATATCTAGATTGCTTTGGATAGGATGGGCATTTTAACAATATTAATTCTTCCAATCATAAACAAAATATTTTTCCATGTGTCATGTTTAATTTCTTTCATCAGTGTCACAGTTTTCAGTGTACAAGTTTTTCACCTCCTTGGCTAAATTCATTCCTAGGTATTTTATTATTTTCAATGCAATTGTAAATGGGACCGTTTTCTTAATCTCTTCTTTTTCTTTTTTTTTTTTAATGATTTTTTTTTTAAAGATTTTATTTATTTATTTGAGAGAGAGAGAATGAGAGACAGAGAGCATGAGAGGGAGGAGGGTCAGAGGGAGAAGCAGACTCCCTGCCGAGCAGGGAGCCCGATGCGGGACTCGATCCTGGGACTCCAGGATCATGACCTGAGCCGAAGGCAGTTGCTTAACCAACTGAGCCACCCAGGCGCCCAATCTCTTCTTTTTTATACTCCATTGTTACCATACAGGAAATGCAACTGATTTTTGTACATTAATTTTGTATTCTGTATCTTCACTGAATTCATTTTTTAGTTCTAACAATTTTTTTTCTTTTGTGGAGTCTTTAGGGTCATGTCATCTGCAAATAGAGGTACTTTTCTATTCCTTTCTGATTTTGATGTCTTTTACTTCTTTTTCTTGTCAGTTACTCTGTCTAGGACTTCCAGTATTATGTTTAATAAAAGTGATAAGAATGGGCATCCTTGCCTTGTTCCTGATCTTAGAGGAAAAGCACTCATCATTTTACTTTTGAGAATGATGTTAGCTGTGGGTTTATCACAAATGGCTTTTATTATGTTGAGATACTTTCCCTCTATACCCAGTGTTTTGAGAGTTTTTGTTATGCATGGATATTGAATTTTGTCAAATGCTTTTTCTGCACCTTAAAATGAACATGATTTTTATCCTTCATTTTGTTCATGTGGTATATCACACTGATTGATTTGTAAGTGATGAATTATTCTTGCATACCTGCAATAAATCTCACTTGATCACAGCATATGATCCTTTAATACATTGTTAAATTTGGTTGCTAATATTTTGTTGAAGATTTTTGCATCTGTGCTCATCAGGGATATGGTCTGTAGTTTTTGTTTGTGTGTTTGTTTTCTTATAATGTCCTTGTCTGGTTTTGTACCAGGATAACAGTAGACTAATAAAATTAATTTGGAAATAATCAAAAGACAAATCAAAAATATCTTGAGACAAAAGGAAATTAAAATACAACATACCAAAACTTATGAAATGCAGCAAAAGCAGTTCTAGGAGGGAAGTTCATAGCAATAAACAAGAAAAAAAGCTGAAATTTTTTAAAAAGCTAACTTTATACCTCAAGGAGTTCGAAAAAGAAGAACAAATGAAGATCAAAGTTAGTAGAAAGAGGGAAAGATTATAGTGGAAATAAATGAAATAGAGACTAAAAAGACAATAGAAAAAATCAATAAAACTAAGAGCTGGTTGTTTGAAAAGATAAACAAAATTGACAAACCTTTAGTTAGACTTACCAAGAGAAGAAAGAGGATTCAAATAAATAAATTAAAGAAGTGCCCTGGGTGCTATTAGAAATGAAAGAGGAGACATTACAACTGATAATACACAAATAAAAAATCATAAGAGACTACTCTGAACAATTACAGTGCCTACAAATTGGACAACCTATAAGAAATGAAAAATTCCTAAAAACATACAAGCTACCAAGACTGAATCATGAAGAAATAGAAAATCTGATCAGATCAATTACCAGTAAGGAGATTGAATCAGTAATAAAAAACCTCATAACAAAGAAAATCCAGGATCAGATGGATTTACTGGTGAGTTCTACCACATTTAGGAAATAATACCAACCAATTTGCAATTCTGACTAAGATCATTTGATGATGCAGGATTAAGAACAGATCTTTCAACCTTAAGAAAATGTGGGCTTTAGTGTTGGTGAAGAGAAGAATGTAGATTCTGATTTCAACTCTTATTATAAAGCTATAAATCAAGGTAAAGGGATAGATCAGTAAAACACAACTGAAATACAATAATAAATCCACAGGTGTATGTCAATTAATTTTAGACAAAGAACAAAGCTATTTCAACAGAGAATTTATAATCCTTTTTTTAAAGTGCTAAAACAATTGGATATACATATGAAATAAATAAATATGTAAATTGGGTCTCAATTCATACCTCTCTGCATATATAAAAATTAACTCAAAATGGATCATAGACATATGTATAAAACCAGAACTATAAATAATCTAGAAGAAGACATAAGACAGATCTTGCAGACTTTAGATTAGGCAAACATTTCTTAGCTTTCTTGGCACCAAGGGCACAACCCATTCAAAAAATAAATAAATTGAATTTCTTCTATTAAAAATCCTCTATTCTTTGGAAGACACCATTAAGAAAATAAAATTATGCTAAGCAAAATAAGTCAGTCAGAGAAAGACAAATACCGTATGATTTCACTCATGTGGAATTTAATAAACAAAACAGATGAACGCAGGGGAAGGGAAGGAAAAATAAAATAAGATAAAAACAGAGAGGGAGGCAAACCATAAGAGACTCCTAACTCTAGGAAACAAACTGAGGGTTGCTAGAGGGTGGGGGAATGGGGTAATTGGGTGATGGGCATTAAGGAGAGCACTTGATGTAATGAGCACTGGGTGTTATATGCAACTGATGAATCACTAAATTCTACCTCTGAAACTAATAATACAGTATATGTTAACTAAATTGAATTTAAATAAAAAATTTTTTAAAAAGAAAGGAAAGAAAATGTCAAGCCACAGATTGAGAGGAAATACTTGCAAAACACATTGGACAAAGGATTTTATCCAAAATATATAAGGAATTCAAAATTCAATAATAGGAAAACAACCAACCAATTAAAAAATAGGTTTGAGTATATACATCACCAAAGAAGATATATGCATTGAAAACAAACACATGTAATAATGCTAAATATTATTAGTGATCAGGGAAAGGCAAATTATAATCAATGAGATACCATCATACATCTATTAAAATGGTTGAAATAATAAAGATGCCAAACATCTGGAACTTTCATGAATTGTGGGTGATAATGCAAAATGATACAGTCAAATGGAAGTATTTGGCAATTCCCTGTAAAGTTAAGCATATCATTACAATATGATCTTACAATACTATTCTTAGGTATTTGTTCAAGTAAAATGAAATTTATGTACATGTAAAAAACTATATGTGAATGTTTATAGCTATTATATTCATAATTGCCAAAAATTATAAACAACCCAATGTACTTCGACTACTGAATGGTTAAACAAACTGTGGTACCTCATTCAATGGAACACTAGTCAGCAGTAAAAAGGAATGAAGTATATTCAACAGCATGATGGATCACAAATGCATTAAGCTAGGTGAAAGAAGCCAAATTCAAAAGATCTGCATACTATCATTCCAGAAAAGACAAAACTATAGGAACAGAAAACAGATCATTCCAGGGCCTGGAGCTAAGAGAGGAACTGACTAAAAAGTGACAAGAGGGAATTCTTTGAGGTGTTGGCAATGTTTCATATCTTAATCTTGTTGGTGGTAATATGGCAGCATGTGTTTATGAAAAGTCATGGAACTCCACACAAAAAAGAATGAGTTTCACAGTTTAGTGACTATACCTCAAGAAAAATCAAGCCATAAGAGTTTTCCAACATAACAATTTGCCACCACCAAAGGACTGACCAAAACAAATTCTTAAGAGTTTACTACAGGCAGAAACAAAGGGCTAACAGAAAAGTCTGAGCTGCAAAAAAAAAAATAATGATTCAGAAAGTTATATATATGTAAGTAAAATTAAATGAACATTGGCTGTATAACACAATATTTTGTGGGATTAAAATTATCTAATTAAGATGCATACCAACAATAATATGACATTTGAGAGGAGAGTTCATGGAATAATTAACTTGATCCTCTCAGTGGAGGGTAAAGGAGAAACTTTAGACTTTAACAAGCATATATGTTTTAACTTCTTTTATAGTTAAGAAAATAATAACAAGAAAATGTGTAACTTCAAAACTGGTTAGAGAATAAAAATAACAAGAAAAAAATTACACAATCAGTTCAAAAGGGAAAAAAATAGAGAAGCAATCCATAGAAGCAGAAGTTTTACTTTTAGCAAAATATAGGATAAGACAAACCATTGTTCCCACTGTAACAAATAATGATAGGTTTTTTTTTTTTAGAAAAACAAAACAAAAAAACATTATAAACAAAGAAATCTAAAGAAACTTTATTAAAAAGAGACACAAGCCCTTCCTAAATGACTAGAATTTAGCAGCTATACCTTTCACCAGGAACATTTGCCTAATAATATGGAGAGCAGAGAATTGATGTTCCCGCAAGCTGAGATACTCTACTGAATTAAGGAATTACTAGCAGAGTTTTTAATGACAGTATGAGTTGGTGGGATGAACTGGAATTTGTACAAACTGAAAATTCACAGCTAGTTCCAACTGATTCTCCCCAATATTTTGCTAAGAGTGTGGGAAAAGTTTAATGGAAACAAAGAATTAGATGGTAATAAGAAGTAAATACTATTTTCCTGATTTTATACAGGTGTATTGTGTTTTTGTAGGGGAATGTCCTTTTATAGAAAACACATACTAAAGTATTGGGGCATGATAGGGCATCATGTGGG
The DNA here is from genome assembly GCF_004348235.1 of Phoca vitulina. Taxonomy (NCBI): domain Eukaryota; kingdom Metazoa; phylum Chordata; class Mammalia; order Carnivora; family Phocidae; genus Phoca; species Phoca vitulina. The sequence goes on along the minus strand of NW_022589752.1, from coordinate 10,140,049 downwards.
CAACATACTCTACAATAAGTCTTTTTTAAGTCCATTATTCTGTTCTTACCATTTTTTGTAAGCTTTTTAGATTGTATTAAAATAAAATTTAATATGTTTAATTCACTGGATGAGTTAAGAGTTGAATAAGGACCAGTAAACTCTAAGATAGTTCAATAGAAATTATCCAAAATGAAACACAAAGAGAAAAAAAGAATGAAAACCTAGAACACCAGAGATCAGTGGAATGATATCCAATAGTGTGATATAAATATAATTAGAGATCTAGAAGAAAAAAATTGAGGGAGAATGAAACAGAAGAAATACTGGAAGAAATAAAACAGAGTATTTTCCAAAACTGGTGAAAGATATCAAGCTCCAAAACTTCAAGAAATTCAGCAAACCTGCTACAGGATTAAGAAAACACATATTCAGGCATGCCTGGATGGCTCAGTCGATTAAGCCTCCAACTCTTAATTTTGGTTCAGGTCATGATCTCAGGATCATGAGATTGAACCCCACAGTGGATACCATGCTCTGAGCAGAGTCTGCTTGAAATTCTCTTTCTCCCTCTGCCCCTCCCCCAGCTTGCACACACTTTCTCTAATTAATTTTTTAAAAATTTTTAAATAAAAATTTTTTTAAATTAAAAAACAAATATTGAAAAAACACATGTGGTCATCATCATAAAACTGCTAAAAAGCCAAAGATAAAGTGAAACAAGAAAAGACATTACATTCAGAAAAGCAAAGATTAACAGTAAAAACAGTGGGAGGCAAGACAACATTATGAAAGTGCTAGGGGAAAAAATGCCCATGCCAAAATTTAATATCCAATAAAAATATAATTTTTAAATCAAGTGAAAAAACATAATGATGGTGATATGTCAAAAGGACATAGGAACCAAATGAAACAGTACCCAGTGGCCAAAGCTGGAATAATTTCAGCAAAAAAATAAATAAAATAGTTTGGGGTTATAACAGTATAAAATAAGTCCCCATGAATCCATACTGATATAAATAAATGATTCAATAGGTAAATGGAAGAGAAAAGACAAATCTACCATTCAGAAGTATTCTCCCATACAGAAGATTCCAAATAATTTGGAAAATAGCAGATATTCTGCCTTTGGTGAGGTAAGACAAAACTCCCTACTCGTTCACGTTCCTTTGGGGCTCTTGCCCAGATAGAAAACTTAGAAGAGGGAGGTTATAAGAATGAACTATGATTATTGTAGTTAATTCTGGAGATGTAACTCACACTCATCCTCTCCCACTGCCATTCAAATTTTCCTCCCCTTAGCTATTACATGGCAGTTTTGGCTGGCTTATCTGGAGGTATGAGGCAAGCTTTAATTCTCACAGGGTCTGAATCCTTGTAATCACATGCTTCCCTGGCCTAGGTTGTTACATGGGTTTGGTCACACTGACGATGGGGCAAGGTAGTACCAGAGGCACTCAAGTAAATCATCCAAGTAAATGCACATGAATGTTATTATTACTATAAATTATATCATTGTATGTCATCTTCAACTTGCTTTTTTTTTACTCTATATTAGTGGTATGGTTCATTCCTCTGCAATGCAGTTTACTGTTCAGTTAACCATATTGCAATATATTTGTGTTGTTCATCTGGTAGATATTTATTCTATTTCCATTTGTCGAGATTACAAATGCTGATGCTTTGAACATTCTTAAACACATCTGTGTTTGAACAGTGCAAGAGTCTTTCTGTGGTATATGTCTAAGACAGTGCTTCCTATGTCAAAGGGTATGTGCATTTTCAATATCAGTCTTTGCCAAATTTAGAGTTCAAATTTATACCAGGAGTGTATAAAAATTTTTGTTGCTCCATGTTTTCAACAACACTTGGTATTGACAGACTTTTTACCTGTAGCTAACCTGATGAGTCTGAAATGTAAACCGTTGTGGTTTAAATTTGCATTTCTCTGATTAGTATGGTAGAGGGCATTTTTTCACATTTTTGGCAACTTATGTATTTCCTTTAGTGACATATCTGTTCAAAACTTTAGTTATTTTTTCATATTTTAATATTGTAATATTTTATATAATACATAAAAAAATTTTCATATGTGTTGAAAGCAATTTGCTTTCCAGTATAGATTTTTGTTTACTTCTTAACAATGTCTTTTGATGAGTCCGTTTTTTTAATGTAATAAAATTTATCAAATATTTATTTAAGGTTTTGTGCCTTTGTGTGATGTCCTTTCTCTATTCCAAGGCCATGAAGATAATTTCTTACATTTTCTTATACAAGTTAAAAAGCTTTGTCACACTTAAATTTTAATCCAGTAAACACTGATTTTTTTCTCAAATATTATCCCAATAATATTTACAGAAATATTCACCCTTTGTGCACCATGTGCAATGCTACCTCTGTCATGTATTAAATTTCCATATCTGCATAGGTCTGTTACTAGGCTATCCTGTGTTATTGGATTGTCTGTAACTGTACGAATAATATTCCTATATGTTTGAAACAAGTCCTTAAATCTTTGGAACAAATCCCATTTTCCTTGTCTCCCTGTCTTGTTCTTTACTTTTCTATTAGAATCATCATTAGAATGATTCATCATTAGAAATTTGACCACACGCACACACAAAAGAACTTGTCTGGATTTTAACTGAAACTGGTTAAAATTTTTAGTTCCTTTTGGGCAAATTTGATATTTTAAATGGGCTTCAAGTCATGAACATGATATATTCTTACATTTAATTAAGTTTCCTTGACTATCTTCCAATAAGTTTTTAAATTAACTCATTAAATGTTTTACAAATTTTGTTAGGGTTATTCCTAAATATCTTATATTTTCCATGCTTATTGTTAATGGTGTATTTTAAATTTTAAATTTTTAGCTCTTACTTCTTTAATGTAGTAATGCCATGGATCTCTTACACTGCTTTTACAATAATAAAAATAACATTTATATAATGCCTATTACATGCAGATACAATTCTATATTCTTTACTCAAATCTTTTAAGTCTCAGTGAGATTTATATCATTATTATCTACCTTTTTTTTAGTTTTTATTTAAATTCCAGTTACTTTACAGTGTACTACTAGTTTCAGGTGTATGATTTGGTGATTCAGCACACATACATCACTGGTGCTCATCACAACAAGGGGGCACTCCTTAATCCCCATCATCTATTTAATCCATCCCCCCACCCACCTCCACTCTGGTAGCCATCAGTTTGTTCTCTATAGATAAGAGTCTGTTTCTTGGTTTTCTTCTCTTTTTCCCCCCCTATGTTTCTCTGTTTTGTTTCTTAAATTCCACATATGAGTGAAAACATATGGTATTGGTCTTTCTCTGACTGACTTATTTTGCTTAGCATAATACTTTCTAGCTCCATCCATGTCATTGCAAATGGCAAGATTTCATTCTTTTTTATGGCTGAGTAATATTCTAGTGTGTGTGTGTGTGTGTGTGTGTGTGTGTGTGTGTTGTGTGTGTGTACCACATCTTCTTTATCCATTCATCAGGCAATGGACAAATCCAAGAATACATTAAAAAAATCATTCACCACGATCAAGTGGGATTTATTCCTGGGTTGCAAGGGTGGTTCAATATTCACAAATCAATCAACATGATACACCACATTAATAAAAGAAAGGATAAGAACTATATGGTTACTTCAATATCCTTCTGAATATGTTATCATGTGCATTAGAAATTCTTCTTTGCAATGCAAGGCTTTTGATATATATTATCTTTAACATATGAACTTTTGATTAACTAAATTATAGTCAGAACACATCTATATGATTACCAATTATTTGAAAATTTTGAGGCTTCATTTATGTCATGTTAATTGTTCAATTCGGTAAATATTTCATGAATGGTTAAGAAAGATATGAGTTGTTCATGGGGCTCCTGGGTGGCTTAGTCAGTTAAGTGTTCAACTCTTAATTTCAGCTCAGGTCATGATCTCACAGTCCTGGGACTGAGCCCCACACAGGGCTCCCCATTCAGCTGGGAGTCTGAGATTCTCTCTCTCCCTCTCCCTACACCCCTCCCCTCCCTCCGCCCCGGTGAGCAGACGCGTGTGTACCCTCTCTAAAAAAAAAAAACATGTTTTAAGAATGATATGAGTTGTTCAAATTTCAATTATGTTGTATCCACTTTATCAAGCTTACTAATTTTATCCTATATCCTTATTAATGTGTGCTTGATTCATCAATTATTTGATAGGTATATTGAAATCTCACAAGATGATGGTTAATTTGCCCACAAATGTTTATAGTTATTTGAATTTTTTCTCATATAACCTGAGATTATACTATTACAAACTTGATGTTCAGAAGTAAATTATGTTCATGGAGGCCTGAACCTATTGAAATTATATTTTGACCTTTCTTTAATAGCTTTTGCTATAAAATATATTTTGTATTGACTTAATGATACAAATATTATTTTAGCAATTAAAAACACATAATATTAAGTAGTATTAACTTATTCTCACCTATTCACCAGTTTAAGCCTTATATAAAGCCTAATTAGGAGAGACTATGCCTATGTTTTATTTAATAGTAGAAAAGAGATTATTTTCCCACTGTAAATATTATATTCTCAAATGTCAGACTCTTGTATCTTCCATCTTGGTATTGAACCAAAAAATATATATCAGGAAATGACAGAAACAGATACAAACCCAGTAAGACACGCATATACACACCATTAAAAATTCTCCAAAAAGCAAAAAAGGATCTATTCATATTTTGGTTAAATATCAGAAAATGTCATGTTTCTGGTCAAATATCCAGTAGATTTGTATGTATTTGGTTACTTTCAATAGCTCCCATGATCTGTTGATTTTTTTGCCATATGTCAGGCAACTATGCATTGTACATGTATAATATCAGGGTGTACACTTAAGCAGGTTATTTGGTTTTACCTTCGCCCCAGTTTCAGCATCTTTAAAAAAACCACAATAATATCAATTTATTTTTTGAGTTGCTTTTTGGTGTTATAAATTTATTAGAAATACCCTCTTCTATGAGTTTTCCTGAGGGGTAGAAGATAAGCCTCTGTAAGTTAACTTACAGATAAGCCTCTGTAAGTTAAAAAACAAAAAACCTAAGCTTGGAATACCGTACTGAAGGCATGTGAATCGATAAGGGTGAAAAGTAAGCCTTCAATAGGTAGCTTTTTTCTTAAAAAAATAATAATGCACACACATGTACACAAACATACACATACACAAAGAACTAACAATTTTCTCTTTAAAAATGTTTACAAGTAAAACAGTATGGAGTTTCCTCAAAAAGTTGAAAATAGAGCTACCCTATGACCCAGCAATTGCACTCCTGGGTATTTACCACAAAGATACAAATGTAGTGATCCGAAGGGGTACGTGCACCCCAATATTTATAGCAGCAATGTCCACAATAGCCAAACTATGGAAAGAGCCAAGATGTCCATCAACAGATGAATGGATAAAGAAGATGTGGTATATATATACAATGGAATATTATGCAGCCATCAAAAAAAACACACAAAATCTTGCCATTTGCAACGACATGGATGGAACTAGAGGGTATTATGCTAAGTGAAATAAGTCAATCAGAGAAAGACAAGTATCATATGATCTCACTGATATGAGGAATTCTTAATCTCAGGAAACAAACAGGGTTGCTGGAGTGGTAGGGGTGGGAGGGATGGGGTTGCTGGGTGATGGACATTGGGGACGGTATGTGCTATGGTGAGTGCTGTGAATTGTGTAAGACTGATGAATCACAGACCTGTACCTCTGAAACAAATAATACATTATATGTTAAAAAAAAAAAAAAGAAGATAGTAGGAAGGGAAAAATGAAGGGGGGGAATCAGAGGGGGAGATGAACCATGAGAGACTACGGACTATGAGAAACAAACTGAGGGTTTTAGAGGGGAGGGGGTGGGGGGATGGGTTAGCCTGGTGATGGGTATTAAGGAGGGCACGTATTGAATGGAGCATTGGGTGTTATATGCAAACAATGAATCATGGAACACTACATCAAAAACTAATGATGTAATGTATGGTGACTAACATAACATAATAAAATAAAATTTTAAAACAATTTAAAAAAATTAAAATTAAAATTAAAATAAATAAAAGAGAAAAATGTTTCCAAGTAATGAGCACACTGATAAAAGGGCAATTTAATAATAACAGTAACTGATAGGCTTATTGCCAGAATTTTATTGATCTACTTGTCTACAAGAATAAATCTCTTTTCACACTACTCATCTGTTTATGTTTTATGACTGTGCTTACAAAATTTTTCTCCTTTGCTAAATGTTTTTGTATATCAATAATTAAATGTTCTCCTTTAGTTTTCAGATTTAAAATATCCATGCAGCTCATATGAACACTTTATAATATTAGAAAAAGGTAAGAACATAGTCCCTATTAAGTATAAAATTATTTATTAAGCTATACTGTTTTTCATTTTCTGTATTTTATGATTGTGCAAAGTATAACCTTTGTCTGAGTTTCACTTTTAATTAAGCTTTGTATATTTTTCAGACTCAATGAGGATAGAAAGAGCAATCATACAACTGGTAAGAGCCAGCATATACAGCACACCAGGCTTGAAATTAGTGGTGGCAAAGATAATTAACAGATAATGTCAATGCAATGAAGTATTGTCACAAGATAATGGTCTCCTGCTGCTATATAAATGTTGAAATGGAACCCATTTTTCAAAAAAAATGTCAAAGCTGAGACAGGAATTTTTATCTCATAAAATAATAACCTTTAAACAATGTTGTATTGCAATAATTTATTTTGGATACATTATACCTTGCTCTAAAAAATGTTAGAAAAGTAAATATTTTATAATAGAGATGCTATAATTGTGTCCTGACAGTTATTTGTTATTATATTCAATGTTATGGTTATTCAGATTGATCAAAATCTGGCTTCTTTATTTTTAACAATTTAGAAATGTTTAGTGTATTTTCCAGCACAGCTACTTATCATTTTACTTCGTACACAGGTACCCTGGAAAAACTCTACTTGAAAATGATGATTAGCCTCTGAGAGACTAAATGGAAAAATTATGTGCTAATTTATTATCAATAAGCCTGACTTACTGATGTTTTTAAATTCATTGTTATATTTTTATCTAATACCTTCAATTGAATATTATAGTTTAATATGCCTATTTTTTTAACTTACATTTTTTTCTAAGGAGTATATCTTTCCAGCTCGCAGATGATTGGAAGTAATATCACAAACCCAAATGACAAGTAAGTAATCACATATGAATTATTACATGACTCATGAATTAATATTGGAGGCTATTGCCAAGATACCTTTGTGTAACTTATTTGATCTAAAACTTACTTTGTTAAAATAATTTCGTGCCAGTTAAAGATTGTTTCTCTGCTGAAAACCCTCTTTTCCCTCCTGCTATGCAATAGTGGAAATAATAATGTAAGCTTGTAAACATTTTCCTTTGCCAGTTGGTACATGTTAAGCTTTGTTAGAGCAGAGTGCTGCAGGAACTCAGCAGCAGGAAGGGTCTTTTCTTGGTTTCAGGATGCTCCTCTGGGTAAACTGCAGTGCACAACAGCCAACAGCACTCCTTCCCCCAGCAGGCAGTTTCCCAATTCACATCCTTGCAGGAGGATTACCAGCAAGTCCCCAGCCCTGGACCTCAGTGAACATTTTCACCATTGTATGAGGTACTGCTATACCCTCTCTAACCAGGTCTAGGTCTCAGCCTCGGGAAGAAGGTTCTTCCATATTTGTTCCTTCTTTCAGTACTCTGTCTCAGCCAAAAAGGTAGGGGCTCTTCCTTGTATCTGCTCTTCTTGTATTCTTTATTTTAGTAGGTAATCCATTATAATTCTTTATATTAAACCTTCCCTGCTAAAATTACTATGTAGTTTCTCTGTCTTGACTGGACTCTGACTAGCACAACTTTTTCCCATCATTTAAAAGCAAACAAAAAAAGTTACCAGAATGTAATGGGTTCCTTATTTTCTTATTGAGGTGTAATGTATTTAATACATAATTAACCATTTAAAAGTATGTAACTCAGTGCATTTAATACATTCACAATGTTACTCAACCACCACATACCTCTATCTAGTTCCAAGATTTTTTTTTTTTTGGTCCAAACATATATAAGAATTTTATTACAATTATAGTTTAAAAACAATAGAAAATAATTATTTTAAATGTGGAACTGAGACTATTGGTTAGCAATATGAAAATGAACAAATTGGATCAATATCTTTCTATGAAAAGCAAAATCATTTCCATATGGAGTAAAAATTTAAATATAAAAAAATCAAACTATCGTAAAATAAGCATACTATAATGTGCTATTAGTCTTTTTTTTAATTTTTTATTGTTATGTTAATCACCACACATTACATCATTAGTTTTTGATGTAGTGTTCCATGATTCATTGTTTGTGCATAACACCCAGTGCTCCATGCAGAATGTGCCCTCTTTAATACCCATCACCAGGCTAACCCATCCTCCCACCCCCCTCCCCTCTAGAACCCTCAGTTTGTTTTTCAGAGTCCATCGTCTCTCATGGTTCGTCTCCCCTTCTAGTTCCAAGATATTTTTATCACCTCAAAGAAAACCCTATTCTCATTAAATGGTCACTCCCCATTCACCTTTGCCTCATTCCTAGAAATCACCAATCTGCTTTCTGTCTTTATAGCTTTACCTATGTTGATTATTTCATATAAATGGAATATATGTGAACTTTTCTACCTGGCTTCATTCACATAATGCTTTCAAGCTTCATGGAGGCATGTATCAGTACTTCATTACTTCATGGATACATGGAGGCATGTATCAGTACTTCATTACTTTTTAAGGTAACATTTCATTCTATGTATATACCACGTTTGCTTATCCATACATCTATTGAAAGACATTTGAGTTATTTGTACCTTTTAGCTATTTTAAGTAGTGCTGCTATGAATATTCATATACAAGAATTGGTATGCATCTCTGTTTTTAATTCTTTGGAGTAAATACTTATGAGTGCAAATACTAGCCATATGATAATTCTGTTTAAACTTTTTGATGAACCACCAAACTGTTTTCCATGGTAGCTGCACCATTTTATATTCCCTCCAGCAATGTACAATAGTTCCAGTTTCTCCACATTCTTACCATTTGTTGTTTTTCATTTTTTTTTAAGTTATAGCCATCCTCCTGGGTGTGAAGCAGTATCTCATTGTGGCTCTAATTTGGATTTCCCTAATGATGTTGAGCATCTTATGTTTGTTGGCCATTATATATCTGCTCTGGAGAAATGTCTATTCAAGTCCTTTGCCCATTTTTAAGTTAGGTTGGATGTCATTTTGTTGAGTTGAAAAAATTCTTTACATATTCTGGATAATAGACTTTTACCAGATATATGATTTACAAATATTTTCTCCTATTATTTGGGTTGTCTTCTTACTTTCTTGATAATGTCCTTTGGTGAACAAAAGTTTTAAAATTTTACGTAGTCCAATATATCTACTTTTTCTTGTGTTGCTTGTTCTTCAGTGTTACATTGAAGAATCCATTGCCAAATCCAACATCATGAAGATGTATCACTATGGTTTCTTGTAAGAGTTTTATAGCTTTAGCTCTTATATTTACATAACTGATCCAGTTTGAGTTAACTTTTTTGCACCAGGTGAAGCAAGCATAACTTCATTCTTTTGTATGTGGATATCCAGTTGTGCCATCACCATTTGTTGAAAAAACTACTATTTCCTCATTGAATGGACTTGTCACCCTTGTCAAAAATCAGTTGCACACAGGGGTGCCTGGTTGGCTCTGTCAGTAGAGTTTGCAACCCTTGATCTCGGGGTCATGAGTTCAAGCCCCATGTTGGTATAGAGCTTACTTTAAAAATCAATTGCACACAAACATATGGATTTAATTCAGGACTTTCGATTGTATTCCACCTAGCTGTATGTCTATTCTTATACTAGTACCACACTGTTTTGACAACTGCAGCTTTTATATCATGTATCCTGGACAATGTTCCATGTGCACTTGGAAGAATGTGTATTCTGATGTTTTTGGATACAGTGTCCTATATATGTCTGTTAAGTCCAGTTACTTTATAACGCCGTTCAAGTCCTCTACTTCCTTATTAGTCTTCCATCTAAATGTTCTATCCATTACTGAAAGTGGGGTATTGAAATTTCCAATGATTATTATACAACTGTTTATTTCTCCTTTCAATTCTGTCAGTGTTTGCTTCAAATATTTTAAGGCTTTGTTGTTTGGTATATGTTTATAATTTTTATATCTTCTTGATTAATTTTGACTTAAACTCTCCTTTTCTCATATTATAATAGCTACCTTAGCTCTCTTGTTGTTTCTATTTGCATCTTTTTTCCATCCCTTCTCTTTGAACCTATTTGTACCTCTGGATCTAAAGTGAGTTTCCTGGGTCATGTTTTGGGTTTTTACATCTATTGTGCCAATCTCTGTCTTAAATTGGTGAGTTTAATCCATTTACACTTAAAGTGATTAATGATAAGTAAGGACTTCTCTATTTTGAAATTTGTTTTCTGTATGTTCTTAACTTTTATTGTTCTTCAATTTCTCTAATACTACTTTATTTTCTGCTTGGTTATTTCCAGTGTATCATTTTGACTTCCTTCTCATTTTTTTTCTGTATTCTTTCAGTAATTTTCTTAGTAATTTCCCTAGGGATTACAATTAGCAACATAAATTTAGAACAGCCTACTCTTAATTGATACCTACTTAAATTCAATAGCATTCACAAACTCTGTTTCTATATAGCTCCATGACCCCTTTATGTTTTTATTGTCAAAAATTACATCTTTGTACATTGTGTTTCTGCTGAGGTTTTTATAATAATTGTTTTATACATTTATTTTTCAAATCATATATGAAAAGAAAGAGGTGTTACAGACCAAGAATACAATAATACCTACTTTATATTTACCTGTGTAGTTACCTTTCCTGTGTATACCTTCAAGTTACTTTCTAGTCTTTTCATTTCACCATAAAGGGCTACCTTCAACATTTCTTATAGGGCGAGTCTACAGCTTTTATTTTTATATTAATATCTTAATTTCTTTTTCATTTTTGAAAGATAGTTGGCCCAGATATAAACTTCTTGGTTAACAGCTTTTTTTTCTTTCAGCAACTTAAATATGTCATGAACTGTCTGCTGGTCTGTATGATTTCTAACGGTAATTAGTTATTAATCTTATTCAGGATCAATGGTTGATGATGACTCATTTCTCTCTTACTATTTTCAAGATCTTCATCCTTGGTTTTTCAGTTTTATTATGTGTCTCAGTGTTAATCTTTGAGTTCATGCTACTGAAGTTTGATGAACTTCTTGGATTTGTAGATTCACTTCTTTCATCAAGTTTGTGAGTTTTTAGCCATTATTTCTTTATATACTGTTTTTCCTCTTTAACGCTTTGTTTTGGAGCTCCCATAATGCTATGCTAGTCCACTTGATAGTGCCCAAAAGATTCCTTAAGCCCAGTTCATTTTACATCATTTTTTTTTCTTTCTATTCCTCAGAGTGGATAATTTCAATTGTCCTCTATTTGGGTTTATTGATTCTTTCTTCTGCCTACTCAAATATACTACAATATATTGCATTTTTTTCAGCTCCAAAATTTCTATCTGATTTCTATTTTATAATTTGTATGTCCTTACTGATATTCTCTATTTCATGAGACATCAGTCTCCTGGTTTCTTTTAATTCCTTCAATGGCTTCTTTTAGCTCTTTGAGAAAATTAAGACAGTTGATTTAAAATGTTGTCTATTAAATCCAATGTCTAGGCTTTTTCAGTTATGGTTTCTGTCCATTTTTTTTTTTTTTTCTGGGAGTGGGCCATACTTTCCTGCTTCTTTTTATGCTCTTTTTTTTTTCTTTTTTTCTTTTTTTTTTGCTGCAAAGTTGATATTTTGAATATTATAATGTGGGAACTCCAGAAATCAGACTCTTCTCCTCTCCCCCCCCCCCTCAGGTTTGCTATTGTTGCTTGTTGAGGGCTGCACTTATCCATTCATTTAGTGATTTCTCCAAGCTATTTTAGCAAAATTTGTTTTCCATATTGTATGTAGTCACTCATTCTCTGTTCCATTGTCTCAAGATTTAGCCAGTGACCCAACTGACATTTCTTTAAATGCTAAAACTTAGCAACTATTTCTTTCATTAAGTACTTCCCTGGTTGCTATAAATTTTTCATAAGATTCTAGAGTTCTAAGAAGTTTATTCTTTTTTTGCCACCTTAATGATAATTTCAGTGGAGTGAGTTCCCTACTCTATTTTCCATATCATCACTGTTAAAGTGTATTTTTTAAATGTTTTATACCAAAAAAGTGACAAATTATTGACAGAATCTTGAATTACAAATGGAAAGAACTATCTTACTTGAATTCATAACTTACTTTGAACATATTCTCTATATAGGACCTAGATGATTGACAAGCTTTGCTAAATCTTTGAATCCTATAAATCAAATTATTTTTCCATGCTTTACCCATTATGTTTTCTAGAGATCTTTTCAGTAGAATTCAAAAGTAGTAAAATTTCTTAAGCAGGTATCTTTTTAAGGGATCTTATTCCACATATTGTAGTACATTTTATCAAATTCAAGGATACAGTATTATATAAAATTTATAAAAATTGCAATTATATAAAATTGCAAGAACATTTTAAAGACATTTACCATTTTCTGTTCTTTTAATATAATGATGACTGTAAGTTTTCAGCTGGTATGACCAAGATGAAATATCTTTAAAAAGGGGGCTATGATTGTAAAAATCTAAATTCTCCCCTAAAGAATCATGCTGCACCCCAGATATGAGAAACCCATTTACAGAATAATAATATCACACTGCAAAGACTAGCATACCAGATAATTTTTCCCTCTACATTTCATTTCAATTCAAATGAGAAATAAGCTCAGGAAGAGAACTTATTTTATAATAAAAAGATTTTTTTAATCTTAATTCCATTTTTGTTCATACTGCTATTCAAATATCAATAAGAAAATTGCCCATAGACAGCAAAGAAAATTTTGTCCATTTACCAACATTAACATTACAAAAAAAAGAGAGAGACGTGTAACCCATTTGAATTTTATTATAGACAACAAAATAAAAAGGCAATGCAAAAATAATTATATATATGTTTAAAATGAGAACATTCAGAATGGGTGTGCTTCTTCAATCTGGTGGCTTTGCACAGCTGATTTCTCAATGCTCTTCCAGAATTCAGCTAATGGAAAATAAGTCATTTGTATTTGTTCTCAAAATGTTGTTGTTTCTTTCCTCCAAGAAAGCAAGCAAATTAGTTCAAGGAAACAATCTAGATACTAACCCATTTGTATACGTATATATATGAATGAAAACTCAATTAAAATAATTTTTTCAAAGAATATATTCACCAAACCAGAACTGATATATGCCAGGGCTTTACAAGTCCTTAAACAAAACAAGAAGACAGAATTAAAGAAAATATTCCTGTCAGCCCAGGAGGGTGGAATTAAATAGAAAGTCCAAAATTAAAGTGGTAGCAAAGTGAATCTAATAAAAATGAACAGGAATGTGTGTGTAGGATGGGAAATTGGGCTCATAAAGAGGGAGCAGGGTAGAAAAATAATTGATTCAATTAACTTGCAAATTTTAAAGTTTCTCTTTTCTGACCTTTGTATTTTTCAACACTGGCTATGAATCAAAGCCACCTGTGGCACTTTGTAAAAATGCAGGTTTCTGGCATCTCCCCTTCTGGGAATCTTATTCATGAGTCTACCGTATAATCCAAGCATGAGTATTTTAGGAAGCCCTGTAGGTAATTCTGATGAATATCCAGAGGAGCAAATTGCTAATTTATTTGCATAGATGTTTAATGAATATATATATACATTTAATATTTTTTTACTTTTATATATCTGTGCCCATTTTACTGGCAAAATTTTAATCTCTACCCTTTTTTTAAGATTTTATTTACTTATTTGAGAGGGTGCACACACGTGCACTGGTGTGCGTGAGCAGGGGGAGGGGTAGAGGGAGAGAGACTATGAAGCAGACTCCACACTGAGCACAGAGAGCACTGAGCATGGAGATCGAGACCAAACCCAATGTGAGGCTCGATCTCACAACCGCAAGACCATGACTTGAGTCAAAACCGAGAGTCAGATGCTTAACTGATTGAGCCACCCACGTGCCCCCTAATCTCTATTCTTTGAAACTCCACAATGGTAATAGATGCATGAATTTAAATAAATTTATTTTGTGGGCAACTTAAATTTTATTTAATGATCAAATAAAAAGTAGAAACTGAGAGATATTTTAGTCTTACTATACTATAAAGAGTAAGATGCAAGAATAAATGCAAGGCCTAAAATTCAGTAACTACTCAATGTAAACTACCAAGTTTGCTCTATACTCAGAGTCTTTGCCTAGAAAGTCAAATAAAACTTGAAGTATATTTAATTCATTTCCTATTATGTCTTACATGGAAGCAAAAATGTCTGTTATGTCCTTTTTCATGGCCTGCTATGGCCCCTTGGTACAATGTCATTACAATCACCAGGATTTTTGTTTCTTCTGATAACAAATAAGATTATAAATGCGACAGAAAAATTGAGTTTTGACTCTGTTAACAGCTTGAGTGTAGCCACTCTGGGTAAAAGGGTGACCTTAATTCTAGAAAGTCTGAAAGGACATTAGGGTGATAGTGAAGTAACACCCATTCTTTCTTGGCAGATTGTGACTGTGAGTCTTAGGCTTTCTCACCCAAAAATAAATTTCCAAGGAAAGGCTACAAGTATCTATCACTCTTAGAAGACTGAACTATTGTTCATGCAGTGGAAACTTCACAGATTTTAGTCTGAATAAACTACATTTATATTCTAGCCCCAGTATGTTCTAGTTGGGTAAGTATGTGGAGTATCCAATGGCAATATTTTGCATTTCTCTATACCCACATCATGCCATGGGTTACCAGTGTTCTCTTTACCACTCAAGATAGAGTCATTAAAGCTTTTAAATCTAATGAGATTAGAGAATCAGTTCCAGAACACCCAGAACCAATTTTAAAAATTTACCCTAAAATTCCCTTTTTCTAGAACCATTCTGGGTACCGAAATCTCTATTAGTCAGGATTCTAACAGAGCAATAGTACTAGTAAGATAGATAGATAGATGATAGATGATAGATAGATAGATATAGATATAGATAGATAAATCTTTTTTAACAAAAAAGATTTGTTTCAAAGAATTAGCTTACACAGTTGTGGGGGCTAGCAAGTCTAAATTTAATTAATTAAATTAAAAACTAAATAAATAAATAATTTAATTTAAAAACTGGGTACTACCGCCCAGTCATGTTGACATGTAAAACTAACCACAGCAGACCCCTCTGCTTGGAAATGACAATAGCAACTTCTGAATAAATGAGTAATCAATTTGGATGTCTTTATGTGACCCATGTCTTCCTTACAACATATTATTATGTAATTTGTTGCATATAATTATCATTCCGTTGAAATCACCTCTTATGTTACATCTAATGTATAATTAATATGTAAATCGTTGTTTTCACAGTTAAATTTTTATAAAAATCACTATTGGTTGTTCACTTTATTCCAAAATTAAAACCGTGGGACAATATCAGCAGGTACATTGATATTTCAATATGAGGACAGGCACAGAGTGATATTAATTTCTGTCACTTCCTAAAATTTTCTGTAGGTCATGGCTATCTTCCATGAAATTCTGATGTAAAATTATAGGAAAATATGCTTCTACAAGCTCCTAAGATGTGTTGATTCATCCTAAATTTAAGAAGTATGTTCCATCTCTTTAGTGACACCTTCCGTCATGCTACAATTCTTCACATAATATGGTAGGAAGAAGAATCCTAGCCCTTCTATATGAGAGTACTCCAACCATAACACCCACTAATAATTTCATTTAGTTAAACTTTGTTCAAATATAGAGCAAAAATAGAGCATTGTTCAAATATAGTTCAAATATAGTTTTTCAATTTCAATAGCATATATTAAAAAATTATTAACTCTGAATGCAGATTTATACTTTTTGACGCCTGCAGTATCCCCAGATCCTGAGACCTTACCTGGCATAAAGAGGATTCACAATTAATTTTTTAGTTTTTTAAATATAAAAATGAGCTTTATGAGATATAATTCACACACCATAATATTCACCCTTTTAAAGGTGTATAATTCAGTGTTTTTTAGTATAATCACATAGTTGTGCAAACATCACCACTATATAATTTTAGAACATTTTTATCACCCCAAAAAGAAACCCCATATCCATTAGAAATCATTTCCCATTCCCTCATTTTTGTCTAAGACTCTGAGAGCTGGTAATCTAATTTCTATCTCTATGGATTTGTGTACTCTGAACCTTTCCTATAAATAGAATCATACAATATGTGGTTTTTGTGACGGGCTTCTTTCACTTAGCACAATATTACAGGTTCATCCATGTTGTGTTATATATCAATACTTCATTTTTATTGCCCAATGTGTGTCACTATAAGGATATACCACATTTGTTTATCCATTCATGAATTGATGGATGTTATCACTTTTTGGCTATTAGGAATAAAAATTCCATGAATATTAATGTACAATTATTTTGTGTGTGAACATGTTTTCAATTCTTTTGGGTAGATTCCTAGAAGTGGAATTTCTGGTCATATTGGGAACCCTATATTAAACATTTTGAGGAACTTCCAAACTGTTTTCCAAAATGGCTGCACCATTTACATCCCTTACTTATTTTGTTCATTGCTGTATCTCCACCACTTAGAAAATTGCCCAGTAGGTCTCATACCTATATATATTGAATGAATGAACTGATTGAATGAATAAATAAATAGAGTTTTCCTACTTATTAACAAGTTCTCACTACAACAAATTATTGCCAAGCACTTATTTAAAAGAAGTTGTAAGGAGGCATTCCTAATCTCATTGTCACTAGTTAAAGCAGAAAGGAATTTCAAATAGTTTCCTACAACTCAGGAGCACATTAGCTCAAGGAATAATCTCCTGAACATTATTTTTGTCAAGAACACAGGAATTACACATTCAAAGTAACTGACAGATATATATCAGGATTTATTCATAATTAAAACAGCAGATCAGCTCAGTTAATTAGTGTATATGCCAATAAAACCAAGATGATAAATTTGAACCCCATGAAAGGTGGTTTTCTATCTGTTTATGCACTGGCTACATACTGCATTCCTTTCCATTAGCAACTTAACATTGCCAAAGAATAAGTTAAATGCAATTACATCAGCAGAAACCATTTAGCTTTACTAGATGAAGTGCTTTGAGTTTGTTGACAGTTTCAAGAGATCTATCTGTAATCATACAATATTCAGGTGTAAATATTCAATATTCAAGGGTAATATTTACCCTGTGTACTCTGGATACTTGTGTTAAAAACAAATCAGAAGCATATTCTTATTTTAAATTCCTAGTAAATTCATTGTGTGCCCTCATTTACTATTAACTCTACTAAGAGCTATGCATGTAGATCCACAAAGCATGGACCCCTTAATTATCAGACATTGATGTGTTGCTGTATTTTGAACAACAGGCTGGCACTTATTTCAATTTGAAACAATCACTGTGCTGAAAGAATACTAAAATCACTTAAATATAAACTAGAGTTTGTTTTCTTAAGTAATGTCAAGTATAAAATACAAACTCACATGGAGAAATAACTTTCATTTAATATTTTCATGAGATTAGGACATTTATCTAAATTTATTTTGGGGTAAAGAATATAATGAAATGCAGTTCAAAGCAAAGCATTTAAGAAAGATATGCATGGATATTCTCATGATCAAGATGGAGAAATGTGAGCTCTATGAAAGTTTAAGGAGACTGCAAGGTTGCCATTTATTGAATTCCTATAAAATATTCAGCACTGTGATCTCAGCCTTACATACATTATCTCATTTAATCTTCACACCATAAATAAAGTGTTCTAATCCTCAATTTATATCAAATAATTCTGAGGTTTTAGAAGTGTTATTGCTTAAGAATGCTACAGGAGGAAGCTGGGATTTAAGCCTACATGTCTCCAGAGCCCAACTCTTAACTACCAAACTACAATACTTTCTTCCAAAAGCTATAATCTTAAAAGAAGCCCCTTTGTAAATTCAGATTTATTCTAAACAATATTATTATTATATAAATTTTTATATTATAATAGTAATATATAGTTGTTGAAAATGTATGTAATATATATAAGCTAAAGAATGAAAATAAAAATAATCCAATTGTATCCATGTTCAGAGTCCAACTGCAGAGAACCGAATCCTTTCTCCCAGTGTAAACCAAAAGAAATTTTACTGCTAAATGGCTTACAGAATTATTGTAAAGGGTGAAGAGAAAAATTCTAGGTTGTGCTTTCAGAAATGAATTCTACTGCCATACCACAGTTAACTACTGATTCTTCAAGATTAGCTATCTCCCTTAGAAAACTTAACTATTGCTTCTTAGCAATCATATTATAAGTGGGACCCCTGATGATGCCGCAACAAAAAAAAAAAAAAAAATCAAATGCTTCTCCAACTCTGTTTAGAAAATGGCAAGAGTATAATAGCTTTTGTTTCACCTGCAACTTGGAAATCTCCTGCAATGACATGGTGTTCATGGATGTTAATTAGATACAGAACCCAAGCTGTAGTGGAGTTTAAGAAATGGAATTTCTATTTTTCTAGTCTCTACAGTATAGGAAAGCCTCTGGGAAGAGGTTGGAAGAGATGTTGAGTTTCAGCCATGACAGCCACCAAGCCAAGCCCAACATCTGACATAACCACTGTGAGCATTTTGTTACTTTTTTTGTTACTTTTTCTTACTATTTATAAATCAATCTTTGTTCCTACTTCTCTATAATCTGATTATTTTTTATTGAATAGCTGAACGGTGTTCAATTTTATGGATATACACAAGTGATGTAATAAATCCCCCATTTTGGACATGCAGATTGTTACAACAATATAAAATGTTTTAATATTACAATGTTTCAATAAATATTTTTGTGGCTAAATCAATGAACTCATTTGTGATATCTTCCTTAGGATACACTGTTAGAAGGAAATTTCTCAGTAAAGTATGCAAAACTGTAATGCTGTTAAATAATTTAGAGAAATATGGTTTCAATTTGTCTTACCAGCAGTGCATATGATTACCCAGTTTCACCCCAAATCTGGCCTACATTGTACCTTACCATTTCTAAAAAGATTGTCATATTGATAAACTTTGTAGTTATTTGACTATTAATAAAGTTATTTTTACATGTTAATTTGTCATGTGTACAGCTTCTTAAATTCATGTTTCCTACTTCATTAAAATTGAGCTTTTGTTTTAATTGATTTGTAAGAGATGTCTTATTATTAATATACTATTATTGTCATTAGCCTTTTTATTGCATATATGCCACACATATTTTTCTCAATTTTTATGGTGCTTTTTCAGTATATTTTTGTCCTGTATGTTATGGTCTCAATTTTTATAATTCAAAATTCTCTAAAAGGAATTTTCATTTCATAATTAATTTTAAATATTTAAGGCATTCAAAATTAAATAAACTCCATGGTGACAAATCAGCATTTTACAAAATACAACAGCTTTGGTGAGATCTAATTCCCATACCAGAATAGTCACACTTTAATGTATATCACTCAGTGGGTCTTAGTATATTCATAGAGTTGTACAAACACTACCACTATATAATTTGGGAATATTTTCAAATGAAAATGGAGAAACCCCATCTCTATTAGCAGCCACTCTCCATTCTCTAGTTCTCTCCACCCACCCAGACCCTAAAAGCCACTAATTTACTTTCTGTCTCTATGTATTTTGTATTCTAGACTTTCATATGAATGGTTATCATATAATATGTCCTCTTTGGTGACTGACTTCTTAAAACAATCTTTTTAAGGTTCATCCATGCTGTAGAATGTATCAATAATGTATTCCTTTTTATTGCCAAGTAATATTCCATTGTATAGATACACCACATATATTTCTAGCTACTAGAAATAATGCTGCTTGAACAGCACTGTACATGTTTTTATGTGAACATGTTTCCAATTTTCTTGAGTAGATACTAAGTAGTGAATTAGTAGATACCTAATAGAACATTCCACACTGTTTTCCAAAGTGGCTGCACCAATTATATTCCTACCAGAAATGTATGAGAGTTCTAATTAGTCCATTCTCTCCAACGTATGCTTGTCTTTTTAGTAATAATTATCTTACTTACTTTAAAGTGGTATATTATTGTGGTTTTAATTTGTGTTTCCCTAGTGGCTAATGAGTTGAGCATCTTTTCATAAGCTTATTGATGTTTTGTATATTTTCCTTGGAGGAATATCTATCCAAGTACGTTGCCTATTTTTTAATTGGGTTACCTTTTTATTGTTGACTTGTAAAAGTTCATTATATACCCATCACCTGGTTTCCTAGAGCCCAGAATCTCTCATGGTTTGTCTCCCTCTCTGATTTCTTCCCATTCAGTTTTCCCTCTGCGCTATTCCTTATATTCCACATATGAGTGAAACCATATAATTGTCTTCCTCTGCTTGACTTATTTCACTTAGCATACTACCCTCCAGTTCCATCCATGTTGATGCAAATGGTAGGTATTCATCCTTTCTGATGGCTAAGTAATATTCCATTGTATATATGGACCACATCTTCTTTATCCATTCATCTGTTGATAAGTACTGGGTGTTATATGCAACTAATGAATCGTTGAACACTACATCAAAAACTAATGATGTTCTATATGTCGGCTAATAGAACATAATAAAAAAAAAGAGTTCATTATATTTTCTAGATAAAAATCCCTTATTATATATGTTTTGCAATATTTTCTCCAAACATACAGATTGCCTTTTCACTATCTTGATAATTTCCTTTGAAGCATAAGTTTTAATTTTCATTAAGTTCAATTTTTTTGTTGTTGTTGATTGAGGTTTTGGTGTCCTAGCTAAAAAATCATTGTCTAACCTAAGGTCACAAAAATATACTCCTATGTTTTCTTCTAAAAGGTTTATAATGTTAGCTCCTACATTTAGGCCTATGATCCACTATGAGTTAATTATTGTGTATGATGTGTAAAAAGGGTCCATCTTCATCCTTTCACATGTGGATACCAGTTGTCCCAGCCCATTTGTTGACAAGATTATTCTTTCCCCACTGGGGCTCTCAATTATATTCCATTGATCAATACAAGTACCTCATTGTCTGAATTGCTATAGAGCTTTTAGTAGGTTTGAAAATGGAAAGTGCGAATCCCCCAACTTTCTTCTTTTTCAAGATTGTTTTGGTAATTCTGAGTGTATTACATTTCCATATAAATTTTAAGATCATTCCATCAACTTCTGCAAAAAAAGCAGCTGCGGTTTTTATATGGATAGCATTAAATCTGCAGGTCAATTTTTTGACTCATAAACACAGGATACTTTTCATTTATTAAAGTCTTCTTTAAATTCTTTCAACAATGTTTTGCAGTTTTCAGGGTTCAAATTTTGTGCTTATGTTAACTTCATTCTTAAATATTTTATTCTTTTGATGCTATTATAAATGAAACTGCTTATTTAATTTCATTTTGGAGCATTCATTGCTAGTGTATAGCAATACAGTCTTTTAAAATATTGGTCTTGTATCTTATAACCTTGCAGAACTCACTTATTAGCTGTGATAGTTATGATACAGACGCCTTAGAATTTTCTATATAGAAGATCATGTCCTCTGTAAATATAGAGAGTTTTATTTCCCCCTTTTCAATCTGGATGCCTTTTATTTCATTTTCTTGCCTAATTTCCCTGGCTAGAACCTCCAGTACAACGTTGAATAGATATGGCAAGAGTGGACATCCTTATCATTTCCTGCTCTTAGGAGGAAAGCTTTCAGTCTTTCACTGTTAAGTATGGTGTTAACTGGGGTTTTTCATGTTTTATATTTTTTTTATCAGCTTGAGTAAGTCCTCTTTTATTCCTAGTTTGTTGAATATTTTTATCATGGAAGAATCTTGGATTCTTTTTTTTTTTTAAGTTGACATTAAGCAGCCAGTATTCAACATTGATAAAACATTTAATCAAATTACACCACTACAATTTAGGTTTTAAAAAATGGTGTTATCCTGGAGTTCTCTGGTTTTCTTGGTAGCATGTGAATTGATTTTGAAGTCAGTCCAAAAAGAAGCAATCCCAAAGTATTGAGTAAATGTAACACTCTGAAAACTAGTGATAATCCTAAAAAAAAATGACTATTCAGAAAAACAGTATGCTCCTTATTTCATAAGCACATTCTATGTTCTAGCACTAACTCTTTAATGTTTGGAGCCAAGAATGCTACAAATGCTTCTGCAGAAAACTTATTCAACAAATTAAAATTGAAATATTATGAGAATAATCATCATCAGAAAGTTGTTTCTAATATTCAGCCAAAGTTATCTTCCTAGAATTTACACCATTTAACCTAGTTCTTCTTCCAAGAGTAGACACAACAACTTTATCATTTTTCATTTTTTTCTGCTGGGAAAAGTGTACCTCATATTAGGAGAATTGGTTCTAGTGTATCAAACTAGAATTGTTTTTTTCTAGGTGAGCTTTCTTCCAAGAATATGTCTTGGAATTAAAAAGTTCCTAAAAACTTACAAACTGTTAATTTAATCATATATAAATTGTATGAGTATTTGTTCAATGAATGCATAAACTGTAATCATGTTGATTTATAAAACATTTGATCACTATATCCTTCCTCTGGAACTTCCCAAAATAACCAGTAAAGTTTCAGCTTTCTGATGTTTAAGAATTGGCTAAGTGAAATAAGTCAAGTTGAGAAAATCAATTATCATATGGTTTCACTTATTTGTGGAACATAAGGAATAGCATGGAGGACATTAGGAGAAGGAAAGGAAAAATGAAGGGGGGGGAGAATTGGAGGGGGAGACGAACCATAAGAGACTATGGACTCTGAGAAACAAACTGAGGGTTCTAGAAGGGAGGGGGTGGGAGGATGGGTTAGCCTGGTGATGCGTATTAAAGAGGGCACATTCTGAATGGAGCACTGGGTGTTATATGCAAACAATGAATCATGGAACACTACATCAGAAACTAATGATGTAATGTATGGTGATTAACATAACATAATAAAAAAAAAAAGAATTGGCATAGCGCATCCTAAGTTACTATTTCAAACCTGTCAGTCCCAGATAAAACCTACTTATAAGCTGTGGTACAGTTTCATTTAGTCCCTAAAAAGCTACATTGTTTCACTGCTACTATGCCCATCATTGTCCTCAGTTCTGGGGAGGTAGTGGGTGAAAAAAGTCAGAGAGATCTAGCTCTCATGGACTGTGGACTCTAGTATGGGGAAGATAGATTGTGAACACATAAACAGTCAAGATAATTTCAGAGAGGGGCTATTGCTACAGAGATGATAGAATATTCTAATATGATGTGGAACAACTGGGACCTCCTCGATGAGTGGAAAGTGGAGGACAGCACTGTCTAAAGAGAAATTTAGGGAAGTTAAGGGTGCGCTTGTGAGGTAATATTATCACTTATCTCTTGACAAAGATGTATTGTTACTTTTTAAGGCTTTTGTGGGTCTCCGTTGTTTTATTTATGAATGAGATGTCAGTTTGAAAAAAGCCTTGACAAGGAATGATAAATTGTAACTTGTATGGTTTACATAACAAGTAATCCTAATCCAAAGAATGATGATGATAACTTGTATATGCATAGTATTTGATAACTTTTTTTTTTTTTTAGCATTTTCACATTTGTTGCCTCTGTTGAGCCTCACGACAATCCTTTGATAGAAAATAAAACAGAATATTATTCTAAGGTTTAAAAAAGAAAAACTAGGGGTGCCTGGGAGGCTCAGTCATTGGGCGACTGCCTTCGGCTCAGATCATGATCCCAGGGTCCTGGGATTGAGCCCCGCATTCGGCTCCCTGCTCCGCAGGAAGCCTGCTTCTCCCTCTCCCATTCCCCCTGCTTGTGTTTCCTCTCTCGCTGTGTCTCTCTCTGTCAAATAAATAAATAAAATCTTTAAAAAAAAAAAAAGAAAAACTAAGCTCAAAGAGTAAGCTATATATCACACGGTCGGCAAATGATGGAATTTAGACCAAAACTAAGGTTTTCTACCTAATTTAACTAACATCTTCAATCTTCTGTTATTTTAGATTGGTTATTTTGAACTGACCAGGTATGATTATTGGGGAACTTACTTCTGGTGTAAATTCTTAGGAATACTTCTTGATTTATTTTGATTGTTTTTAAAGATTTTTTTTATTTATTTATGAGAGTGAGAGAGAGAGAGAGATAACAAGCAGGAGAGCAGCAAAAGGAGAGATAGAAGCAGGCTCCCCACTGAGCAGGGAGCCTGATGTGGGGCTCAATGCCAGGATCCCTGGATCATGACCTGGGCCGAAGGCAGACACTTAACCGACTGAGCCACCCAGGAGCCCCTACTTCTTGATTTTAAAGAGGCTCTATAGAACAGTGATTTTCAATGTGTGGTCCCTGGACAAGCAGCATTATCACCTGGGAACTTGGAAAAGCAAATCCTCAGACCCCCACCTCAGACCTACTGAATCAGAAACTCTGGGAATGGGGCTCAACGATTTGTGGTTTAGCAAGCCTTCCAGGTGATTTTGATGCACGCTATGGTTTGAAATTACTAATTTAAAAGATAAGTAATGGCTATCCCCATATTCTTGCTTTTTTAATTGAAAATAAATGTTTAAACTTTAATTTTAACTTCATTTATATATAGATAAAATTATTATATAGATAAAATTTACAAAAATGTATAAATATGACCATTTAATTCATGCTTTTTAGTGAAGTCTGAAAAAAAGTCACACAAAATAGTGGCAAGAATTCATAACATCTATTTTGTTAAGCAAGAGGTAAGAAAAAAATAATATTGTATATATTCCTGGTAGAAATGTGATTTTAAATGTGACTTCATATATCAGAATTCTCTTCCTTGGGACTCTAGATCAAATAAATAAAATTCATAGTATGTAAGTAAATGTTACAAGGAGGTTTACTGCAACATGGACTGTACACTACAACATACATTACTACTCTACAGAGAGATCCACAGTGGTAAATAACTGAAAGCAATGTGAATTCCTATCAGTGGGGCGTTGGTTGAATAAATTGTGGTATATCATCATGTTGAATAATTTATAGCCATTTAAAATAATTAGTTAAAGCTACCCAGGGAGACTAGAGATACTGTCATTACAGTCAGGCAAAAACCGCACCTTTTTGGAAAATAAACAGTGACAGAACACCTATGTATACACACGTCCACCAGTACATTTATTTAATTATATGAGAGAGAAGAAGAATATGACAAAATGCATTCTAAGTTCTTAAATGGCATAACCATTGGGGCAGGGACTGACTGCTAATGTCAAGTAGATAAAGGTCATAATTGTATCATTATACACTTTTACCAATTATAGCTGTCTGGTTGAGTAGCCCTTTAATCTCATCCCGCCCATCCTATAAGCATGCCATAAGGATAGATAAGAAGCAGCATACTACAATAGTTAAGACCTAATTTCTGCAACCTTAATGCATTAGTCTGAATCCAGGCTCTACTACCAATGGCTATGTAACCTAAGAAAGGCTACTTAACCTCTCTGTGGCTCAGTTTTCTTACCTGTAAAATGAGAACATAATAGGCCCTATCTCACAAGCTTGTTGAAAGAATTAAGTTAATATAGGGGCACCTGCGTGGCTCAGTCAGTTAAGCATCCGACTCTTGATTTCAGCTCAGGTCATGATCTCGAGGTCATGAGATCAGGCCCCGCGTCTGGCTCCTCGCTGGGCGTGGAGCCTACTTAAGATTCTCTCTCTCCCTCTACCTCTGCCCCTCCCCCCAACTCTAAAAAGAAAAAAGTAAAGAATTAAGTAAGTTAATATATGTACAAAGGCTAGTACTATACCTATCACTGTTCTATATGAGTCAATAGAAGAGTTACTGTAACAATTAGCTTACAAAGTATTAAGTTTTATATAGCTTACATATCAAACAAAAACTATCATCATTATTATTAAACCATGTATAGAATATACATAACAGACCTGGTACAAAGCAGGTATTCAAAAGTTAGTGTCTGTTCCTAAGATACAAATGACCATCTTCTTCCTTCTCAAAGGACATAGTCCACTACTATCACTCACTCTTCCTTCTCATCCCTCTCCTCTCAACTTCCCTGGGAATAGAACAGTTCATCAGTTTCTACTATACCCTGGTACTTCTTAAACAAGTAAATAAAGGCTTTTATTTCTGATAACTAGAGGGAACGAGGATTAACAAAAGACATACATTAATTTATTTGGCAAATATTATTGAGTGACTATTACTGTTGGCACAGTGAAGGCTCAGGGAAATGAGCAGGGACGAGGGAGGAAAGGTTCTCTACCTACTAGTTTATATCAAATTAATTATTTAATGTAAATTATGTTATGCGCTACAAAGGAGAAATAGACATGAAAAGAAAGCACAAGTCAAAGAATTCAGAAAAGAACAAAGAAACTAGGCAGAGGCCAGGGCACCTAGGGCTTCACAGGCCCCATTCAAGGTATTGGATGTAACTAAAGCACAAGGGGAAGGCACTGAAAGTGACATAAATCAGAATTGCCTTTTTAAACAGTTAAACATGATGGATTGAAAATGTACGTGTGTTCCTGACTGTCCTGAAAAGACACTGAGATGACAATAGAGCAATAAAAAGCTATAAACTCAAAAGGACAGAAAGAATAGAAAGGACACAGGAGATGACGTAAGGACAGAAGCTGTCAAACGGTTTACAAGATGGAAGCAGTGAAGGAGTAGTGACCGCCTTACTGAGCAGAGGGAGCTGAAACCTCCAGAGCAGAAGCAATGACAAGCTCGTGCTTCACCCCACAGAGTCTCAGAAAACCCCGGACATGGAGGCACCTCGTACTGACTCCGCAGAGGATGGCAGTAGAGGGAAAGGCTAAAAACACAGGGACTGTCACTCTGAAGGTGTCTGGAGGCTCAAGTCTCCATCCATACAGCTCCTCTGGTCAGGTGATGACCCTTCCCCAAACGTGCAAGTAAACAGTTTCCCCCTGGAGATACTGAACTAGAAAAGCTCCAGACCTAAGGCACCAGAACTATAAGAGGCCAGAACCATGACAGGCTCCGGATTGGAAAATAAAAGCAGGGAGACTTGAATTATTGCCCCATATCCCTAACAAAAGATTAGATAGTCCCTCTCTGATCTTTGGGGGTGCTCCAATTCAAAATACCCTGACTCACCTTGCAATGAAGCCCCTGGTTATAAGCCTTACTAGTATACTTAGGCCTTCAACTCCATATCTTAGTGGTGAGTATTTATACTTCATTATTTAATAGAGGATCAAACAGCTGACAAAATTTTACAACAAGAAGAACAACAACAAAACAAAACAAAGTTATACAGAGAAAAAAGACACAAGTTAGAAGCAGGGCGGGGGGGTGGGTAGTTAAAAATATATAATTAATATGGTCAAATAAATAAGCACAGACTATATATCCAAGAAATAAGTAACCAAAACAATCAATAAACAAAAAAGTATGTATATCTTAGAACTATAATAGCTGAAATTGTAGTGATTTGATAGAAGGCTCAGAAAAGAAAGCCAAGGAAGTCTCCCAAAACTTAGAGCACAAGGAGTAGGGGGTGATAGAGATGGAAAATAGAAGAGAAATGAAAATTAGAGATTCCATCCTAGCAGTCAAAAATTCAACATAAAGGAGTTCCAGAGAGGAACTACACAGAAAAAAAGAAGGCAGAGAATTAGTGAAGGAATAAATCATTAGAATTTCTCAAAATTGAAGATTCAAAACTGAGTCTGTTTGAAGTGCTTACTGAGTATCCATCAGGATGAATGAACAAAATGAACACACTGAAAAGAGAGAAGACACCAAACCTTCCAGAATGATGAATCAGGCTGATCAAAGGATCTGGAGTCAGAATAGAAATGGATTTTTCAATAGCAATACCCATCCATGCAAACCAGAAGTCTGGTCATCTTACCAGCTGGGAGTGAGTGGTGATGCCACCCTCCAAATTAAGGAATATAGGAGTAGGCTCACTTATGTACAGGCAATTAGAATTGGGCTTATATGAATCTGAGCTGTAGAACACAGAAAAGGAAGGAAAGTTTTAAGTAAGTTACAATTTAATACTTGTCTCTGATCTTCATTCAGACTGAGCTCAGCTATTCTGAGATTTCCTCATTTACCCACCTTCTTAGTGCCTGATATGGGGGTCAAGTAATATTTGAAATTATAGTCTCAGGAATGATTCCCAAATTCCCCTTACCTTAGGGAGATCTCTACCTAAGAAGATAACTGCCTCCCCTCCAGATTTTGAAAGAGCCATGGAAAGGGGAAAGAGAAAGAATTGAGAGAGGATTAAACAAGCAGGGAAATCGTAGTGTTGACCATTTAAAATTACCTCTCAAGAGGGTGGCTTAGCTTATAGGGATGGGAATGAGTGCTCCTGGGATCTTCAACTCCATACCAATTCCTCCTCTACTTAATGCAGAGATCATTCAGAAGAAAGCTGTGTCAGAGACCTACCTGTATATTTTGACTATCAATGCCTCATATATCACTTAGTATAGCAATTGTGCTTAGTAAAATCAGTCTAACCTGCTCTCCCCTCCTTTACTGTTTCAGCAACTCCTTCAGAGTATGGGTGGAGAAGTAAATGCAAATCTGTATTGCTTGGATACTTGATGGGTAGGCTCTTGTTAACTGAAATAGTTCGCCAACATTTTTTAAAAGATTGTAAATTTAAATTCTTGTCAGCTTATCCTTCAGCATTGAAAATAGTGACCTCAAATGCAGTTTCTACATTTCCCACACCTCTTACCTGAGCTGTTAATAAGTGACAAGAAAAAACTGATTTGATTCACCTGCTAATGAGCTGTATGAGATGGTCTAAAGAACAAAGGGAAAAAAATCAAAACCTTAGGGTATTAATTTTAGATTAAAGCAAAAATATTTCAGACAAATTCAGAAAAATGAATATACAACTGATATTAACTCTGCTTGTTGGGGAAACACAGGTAAGAGTAACAACAGGCCAGGAACAGCATAAACAAATACCAGGAAAGTTATTTTCAGAATTTATTTACCTAATAATATTTAACACCAAAATCAAACGTAAGAGGGTCATGAGAGAGACCTGCATTACTCCACTTAAGCAATTAGTGTCTGAGAGTAGTATAGAGATAAATTACTCATTTGGACTCCCACATAACGGTTTGCTCATATAGTAAATATGAAAGAACAGAATTGCATTTCAGGTTATCTTATGGGTCTGTCTAGACTGGAGGACTGGAAAGCAAGGACAATTGGAAAGGGCCCTATTAAAGTGTGTTACTTTACTTCAAAGATACAGTAGATATTTAATATTTTTTGACAGTGAAATCATTTCAAAAGTCAATCTTATCTAAAAACCATCCAAATCAATGTGCATAAAAACAAAAAGCGAATGAAGCCTGCAGATTTTAGTTTGCCTTGATTCATGATAAAAATAGTCCTAGTTATACCAATTGTCCTATGAATCAGGTCAAAATGATTCAACTAATGAATGCTTAGCTACTGGGATGCCATACCTAGTATTTATAGTAAATTTACCATAGTGTCCTTACACAGGAAATAATTTATCATAAACTGCCTAGTAGTTTAAAATAAGATTACTTACTCTCCTAGTATAAATATGCTAACAAGGTCCTGATATTCCACTTCATAAATAAAGATCCCCACCTAATAAAGGCTAAATCAATCTTCAGGTTATAAGAGGGTATCAAACTCTGTCTCAAAACAATTTAAAAACAATGTAAATCCATTTACTGTAACTTTGTGGCACACACTTATTAACATTATTTTGTAGTTGTAGCTCCATGAGTGATTTTCATCCATTTGCATTAAAGAATTATAAGAACAGGAGAGTCCCAGCCCTTCATTTTACAGATTGAAAGAAGGACCTGAAAGCAATTTCATCAAGTTAAGCACAGATGTGTGTGTGTGACAGATTTGAACTTCACTCCCCTCCCCTTTAACACTCATGCCCTGCTGTCTTCAGTATTTAAGTGCAAAAGTGATAAAGAAGACAAATTGTGCATTCTCAATTGCCAATTACGGATTAATCGACGGTGAATATTAATACAAATAACATTTCGTTTTGCGCAATACCTAAGTGAGTTTAAAAAAAGAAAAATCAAAGGCAATAAATTAAAATCTGACTAATCATAGTATTTATGCATAAAGAACTGAACTGGGTAAATAGGAAACGTACCTTACGGTGAATTTCAGTGATAGCAATAAAAAGAACTCTCGGGTTAAATTTTGCCTCTAAACCATCATCATTAGAAATCATTTTAAACATGCTTTCCAGGCCCATCTTTCTTTTCTGTATAGACGTCTGTCTTGATTATTCATCTATTCATTTTTTAAATTTAACTTTTTCAGTTTGTGTTCAGTTGAAATGACTTTTCAGGAAAGTAAAATCGGAGAAACCAGAGAGAGCAGCACACATGTGTCGTAAAGGTGGAGGGGCAGAGGACTGAGGCTGGGAAAAGTACGGAGAAAACGGAGATTTCTCCAACCCCCGCCCCGCACCCCCAGCCAGCCCCAGCTGCCCCAGCAGGGGCGCGGGGCCGCCCCTCCTCCCGGGCGAACTCCATCCCCAGCTCAGCGGGGAGGGGGCGCTGCGGGTACCGCCCCGGGTCGTCCAGGCCCGCGCCGGGCTGCGATTGGACGCGCCGCCGTCAGGCACCGGCCAGAAACACAAACGCGCTGGGAAGATGAGGGGGGCGTTCTAGCGAGCCGAGGGCTTAGGCTTTTTTTACGTCTCCCCCCCCAACCCCAACCCCTCCGCACTCCATGCCGGGTCTCTCTCTCCGGCTCGCCTCGACTGGCTGGCACGGCGGGAGAGTTGGCGCAAACCTCGCCGCCGCCGCCGCCTCGCGCGGGTTCCCGCCCCGGCCTCTCCGCCTTCCCCGCGCCCTCCACTCCTGCCATGGGGCTAACTTGTGGCTCCTAAGAGTTGCCGCTTCTGAGCAGCGCACTCTCCCGCCCATTTCCCCGCGGGCGGGCGATGGCTTAGGGCGCCCGAGCGGCCAGCCTAGAGGTAACGGGAAGGGGAAAGGACGGCTATCTGGGGAGTAAGAGGCCAAACGATGAGTTTCCACAAGGAGGACGGAGTGAGCAGCCTATGCCAGAAGGCGCTGCACATCGTCACCGAGCTGTGCTTCGCGGGCCAGGTGGAGTGGGAGAAGTGCTCGGGCATCTTCCCCCGGGACAGGGGCAACCAGGGCGGAAGCAGCACAGGTAACCGGGGCGGGCTCCTCTCGCTTCCGCGCGCCCAGCCGGGACCCCGCGAGGCGCCAGGCGTCTGTGGGATGCCTCGCCTTCCTACCTTGCTCCTTGTTTTCGCTCAGCTCCTGGAGACTTCGAGCGTCGGCTGTTCGGGTTTTGTGTCCTCGTCTCCACCTGCCCGGCTTCTTCCACTTCCCGGTCTGCTCCTTGCCCGCCGCGCCGTCCCCCGCTCCCCGGCTCCCGCACCCCCACTCCGCCGCTCTCCCACGCCTGCGGGCTCCCTTCCGCGGCGGCGAGGCGAGCGCGGGCGGCTGCGCCCAGCCCGCTTACCCAGCGCTGCCCGCGGGAGCCGCTCGCCCGCGGGACTCGCGCTGCCCTCTCTCGTCTCTGGTCTCGCGGGTCGCGAGCCTGGGGAAGGGGTCGGACCTGAGAAAAACCCTGCTTGGAAGCGAAGAACCGCCTTGCAAATGGGGCTGCCTTGGATTCCAGGAGCAGAAAGGTTCCCAGGAGGGGTAACTAGCGGCTGCAACCTGTCGAGCTTTTGACAGTGTCCAAGTCCCTTTATTAAATATGATTTTGTAGGGCTTCTTGACAACGTTGGCAAAACAGCAGGGCTTATTGGTCCTATTTTTTTTGAGGCGACAACGAAGGCTCAGGTCACATATAAAGATCTTATAAATCCTTTCCACACACATGTTCTCATACACACCCCAACACACGGGCATCCTCCCTCTCCGTTCAGGAAACTTGTGAAGAAATGGGGTGGGATGGTGAAGGACATCGACCGTCAGAAATCTGGAGGTGGAAAGAAGCCTCAGGAGGCAGATTTTTCTCGGGGAATGGGGGGAACCGTATCAGAACTACTGTTTGGTCACGCTTGGGTAGGGTTTTAACCACCTGCGCAATGTTTGGTTTGTGCAGCCTGTTTGCTGTTCACACGAACGAGAGGGACTCCAGAGTTGCGGGCTGCGTGGTTTCAAGAGTCCTTTGTGAGGGTCACTTGTTGCTTTGGGAGACAAACACTGGTTTCGGGATTTTCGGCATCGGGCTGGAAGATTGCCATTCCTGCCCTAGGTCTCGTTTCTCTCCCTTTGCTTTTGTGTCATTGGGCTCTCCTGGGGGGGGCTTCGTGGGTTGAGGGTAGCCAGGGCAACAAGTGAGAGCTGGACCGCTCAACTCGAGTGGAGCACGACTGCAGAAAGCCTGGGAAGCTGGGAAGGAGGTCAGGAGGGCACACTTAGTGAATCTCTCCTGCCCACCACCACCACCAAAGAAAAGGGAGAGGAAATGGGGTGGGGGGGGGGGATTAGATGTGGTTTAGCTTTTACATACCATTTTGTAAATGGAATATCTTCGGGGTTTTCAAATTCTCTGATCATGGCAACAGGAACCAAGAGAGGCTTCTTTCTGTCTGCAGTTGGCATAACCTGCGGAGATGCTGCTACTTGGACCCGGAGCAGAATGATACATAATTGGTGCTGTCCACATGCTGGAAATTTAGACATTTTGCGAATATACAAACACAAGTCTTTATCTCTTGTTCAGTGGGTGTTAATTCCTAGGAATGTATGAAACAACTATTAGTGGAAAGGACTGGTGAATACTGTGTATATGTGCATCATGTGTGTGGTTGCTAAGCATGAGATAAACACTCAAAATAGTGTGACCTTAAAAGTCCTTTGTGGTGCTATTGGATAAAGTCTTCTGAACTGTCTTTAGCGATAAACATGCTAAAGATAAGACTCAGAGAAGGGGGGCATAGTGGAAGAAATTAGAGTATTTAAAGTTAAAGACCTATAATTTGGTCATTTAACAGTTGATGCTGTAATCCAACTGGTTTGTGATCACACACCAAGTAGTGGTTTCCTGGGTCTCAGATGGGTTGGTAATGAGAATAATTTGTGAAGGTTGGAAACCAATTACTAGCTTATAAATCTTTCTAAGTACACAACCATATAAACTTAAGGTAAAACACAGTACATGAATTGCAGAAAGGGTTTGGACTTGTTCTAAGCACTACAAGAAGTAGTTGTAGTCCTCATTCCTTTTGGACTTTCCCTTGGAAAGAAGAAAGTGGGGAAAACCTAGTCTAAAACAATTACATGGATATTTTTCTTCTGTTAAGGGAAATATGTATACTATCCAAATGGGGTATTTGATTTAATATATGAATATATTTTGAGTGGCCACCACTAAAGAAGACATTCTATTAGGTTGTATATGAGATATAAAGATGCATAAGATTACATATTCTATTTGTAAATCTGTGCAACAATTAGAAATAAAATACTTTAATCCACAGATAAATTCCCAACACCAATAGATACCTTTGAAATGGATTCAAATATTATTTACTGAACCTTTGTATTAATTAGCCACTCAGCTTCACATTGTTCATTTTCTTATAACTTATGCACATGTGCCCTTTATTACAGGACCCTAAATAAAAACATTTCTAGTAGGTGATCCTTCTACTCACTGTTTGTTTAGTGGGAAACACATTATTTGTAGGAGGACATTGACATTGAATGGTACAGTGGTTATTTACTTTGTTAATCAGCACTGCCCATATGGTGTCAGTTATTCAAAGGTTGCAGTGACAATTTCAAGCTTCCAGATTGTGTATATTTTTAGATTCCTTCACATAGGAGTAGAAGGAGAGAAATTCCGGTAATCCCAATTAAAGTCATTCTACATTAAAGAACTAATGAATCATATATATAAATAAGATATTCTACTGGTTTTTTTAAATGCCAATAAAAACCATCCTCTTTACTATAGCAGCAATAGCAGAAATAGCAGCAGTGTTATTGGCATTAAGGATCTACTGATCAAGTTGACCAATCCCATGTTTTCATAAAATTTGTGAAGACGTAGATCGCGTCTGCCAACACTAGTTTACTTTCTTGGCATAGTTTATTAGAGATATTATTGATGTCAACATTACTCATACAGTAGAAAGTTCATCATGTGCAATTTTTAGAAAATCAAATTTTTGCCTTTTTTTTACCACTAATACTCCCCCCTCCCCATAGACATGTGACCCACTAAGTTCATCTTCATGCATAATATGATTAATACTAGAATGCTTAGGGAAAATACAAAACAATATATCCACCTATAATGTTATTTTTCAGATATACTGTAACTAAGATACGTAATAGTTTTTGAACTGCATTTGGGTTCATTGCTGGTCAGTCTTTAATTGCTGCTCCATATCCAAATGCTTATGAGGTTTCAGGAAACTATGTTGCTTAAAAGGCAGACCTCATAAATCATAACTAATCAAACCCACTGAAGTACACAGTCACATCATAATTGTATAGACCTGACCTTAATTTAAATATTTAAATAAACATTTAATTCATCATTGTTTTAATTTTGCATTTTATACTTTTGATTTGGGACTAAAATTCTAAAATAAAAGTTTAAATGAATTTTTCTAAATTCATACATATGTTCCTCAATTTCTTAGATGTGGGGATAAGTAGGTCTATCAAAGAATTTCCTTGAAGTCACTTGACTAATAAAAGAGATGGCTAAGTAAAATTTTAAAATTATATCATGATTTTTCCTCTGAGATTAAAGCATTTTAAGTCTATGATAAGGGCTTAACATGAATAAGGATGTTTCATAGGTTTTCTCTACAGACACAAAGCAAATGACTACTCAATCAATTTATAATTCTTGTATCACTACACCACTGAGTTTTACACATTCTAATGGTTGTATAAAGAGTTACAATTTAGAAATATAGAGGAAATGTTTCCTCAAGACTTGTAGGTCTGAGAAAGAGTAATTGAACCATAATGAATTCAGATAGGCCCATATGAAGAAGGATGTATGAGAGGATTTTTTTTCCTTCCTCCCACTGTCATTCCAATAAAGAATGGCCACCTGCTATTTCTAGTCTCATTTTTACAGGATCATCAATACATATTGTGCTTGGTCTCATTTACTCCAAAGGGAAATGAACAACTACCTTCAAAGGCCAAACCAGTCTCAGCAAACATCTGTTTTTCTTAATTCTGAGATATCAATATTTTGGCAATATTGACAGGACCTTTTTTGCTATAATCTTTTTTTTTCTTGAAACAAATCAACATCTATATTTTCTCTTTATATGAGCTGTAAATCTCTGAAATCTGATTCTTACAGGAATGATTTCTTATACAAGATCTATAGCTGCCCATTTCATTCAAGTCTCATTTTCTTTAAAAGTTAATCATCATTGTTATTTTGTTTTATGCAAAAAACAAATGGAATGCACTTGCATTTACTTATAAGATTTCTTTTTTACAAAATGCTGGTGGGAGATAAACTATCACAAATGTTTATTGGAATCTCTAATGACAATTAAAATTATCCATATTTTGAAAACATAATTGTGTGCTTCCTGCTGTGTACATTAAGTCAATAGAATATAAGCTCTTTGAGAGCAGTGGTTTGTTTACTGTCTTACCCTCAGTACCTAGAAAAATCTGTGGCTCCTACTAGAGTCTCAATAAATATTTGTCAAACAAATGAAAGAATGAATAAATGAATATATCCTCAAGAACCCAGTTTCCTTATTTGTAAAATGATGGGTGCTATTTAATAATTTTCAAATTCCTCTGAAACTATATTATATATACTTGTGTCTTTGTGTCTCCAGTGTCCAATACAGGATCCTAGGTAGATAGGCATGCAAAATATGTAGTTTATGATAATGGCTGAAATTAGAGCATTTGAGGCATTTAAAACCTAGAACATGAGCAAGATACTAATGAAAAAGCAACTGAACCCCATATGGACATCCAGTGACTTTCCCCAGAGTGTGTTCAGGAAAGGCTAAGATCCAGTGGCTAAATGTGAAAGTGTTGCATAATAAACCTATTGACTTTATTGAAGTTCTAGAAAAGTGGGAATATCTATTTAAAATATCAATTTATAATAGTAAAAGAAAGCCTGTTTGCTGAAGTAGAAAATAGCATGGGAAAAATAATCATATCATTATTCAAACACCTATTAGTCATACCACTTAGAACTAGAAATTATTTTGCAGTGGTGAAAATGAAGGCAGGAAAAGTTAGCAACTTCCCCTCAAATCACAGCCAGTTAATGATGCAACTAGGATAAGAACCAGGGCTCCTTAGATCCTATCCTAGGTTCGGCAAAAAGTAGGAATAGGAAGATTTCCTGGGGAGAGCAT
Organism: Phoca vitulina; assembly: GCF_004348235.1. Taxonomy (NCBI): domain Eukaryota; kingdom Metazoa; phylum Chordata; class Mammalia; order Carnivora; family Phocidae; genus Phoca; species Phoca vitulina. Next base: position 10,103,465 of record NW_022589752.1, on the reverse strand, counting down.
TCTTGGTGCTATAGACACTGGAACAGCTCGTAAAGATAGGCTCATAACTATTATAATACTATTGGCTATAATTAGTGGCATATTGGAAGGTAATTTTATTTATTTATTTTAGAGAGAGAGTGAGTCCACATAGCATAAGCAGGGCGGAGGGGCAGAGGGAAAAGGAGAGAGGGAGAGAAGCAGACTCCCGCTGAGCGCAGAGCCTGATGCTGGACTCCATCCCACAACCCTGGGATCATGACATGAGCCGAAATCAAGAGTGGAAATCAAAAGTCAGATGCTTAACTGAGTCACCCAGGTGCCATATTAGTAAGATTTCTCAGTGTGTAATTATGACCCAAATCCCCAAATTTCTTTTTATTGGATATATTGTCATGCAAATATAAGACACAACATTCTTTATTTTTCTTACTTGAGTACATGAATGCATTTGCAATTAAATGTACATGAGTGTTTATTCATGAATTCTTAGCTAAATATAACTGATTTATTTGAACGGTAAAATCATATAAAAGATTTTAGTGTGTCAAAATGCACAACTTTGAACTCCTATAATTATAAATATAGCTCCTTTTGTATGTCCATAAATAAGCCTATAATGAAAAGATATGAAATTGTCAATTAAATTACTTTTATTACTTTGTCATTAGAAGAATAATACATTAAAACATTTTCTGCTTTATTTTCCTGCCATATTTTGGGTATGTAATGTATGTTATCAACCATCTATATATATCATTATTAGCAGTGCTATGATGCCAAAGAAAACTAGACCTCCTAATAGGAAGTGTTATTATTAAAGGTCAGTAATTATTTTGCTTGTTTCTAATTTGTACAATACCAATTTTCTCTGTTGGTGGAATAGCCAACACTGGCAAAGTTTAGAAACAGAATCCCTGACTGAAGAGATGGCTTCTTGTTATTATACATTAAACTTGTTTTCTTTTTCCTTATAATGTTAAATATCTTAAATGACCACTGAAGCTGTAAGAGCTGACATTAACGTGGCTTAGGTAGACTATCAGAAAATAAAACTCTGTATGTATATATATATACACACACACACACACACACACACACACGTGTGTGTATGTATGTGTGTGTGTGTGTGTGTGTGTGTGTAGATATCACATGACTATATAATCATGAAATTGTGCTGTGATGCCTCAGAGCTGGAAGGGTAGAATGACAGAGGTGGGGGGACCGATATTAACTTTTTTTTCATCCATCCAGGTGGATTCTGAGGTGTGTTAGGATCTATTCTTTCACATCTATTTTGAATAGAGACAACATTACAGTCAATTGAAAAAACCTTGTAAATGTCAATTTGTTCATCCTGCAGAATTATTTCAGTCAAACAATGAGGACTACTGTTTACGGTCTTTATTATTCCTTTAGTTCTGTTTCAGTAGTCATAGATTTATAGGAATAATGGACAAAACAATATCAAGAAGCATATTATCATTTCTAATATGTTACAGTATGAGTTGTTACTGTATCCAAGAGGTGGTTTTAGCATTATGCGTCTATTCAACAAATATTTATTGAACACTAGGTGAAAGCCACTGTGCCAGACATTAAAATATACTCATACCATTAATTAAACACCATGCATAGTTCAAGTTATTGTAAATGTAGAATAGATAATCACAGATTATAAATTATTTACTCAATTACGAACATATGTAAAGAATTTTTATGCATTTGGATACTTTTATACTATATGTAGTTCCATATTTGATTGAATCTAAGATGCTATTGATAAGATGCACCAGTATTTTATATGGTACCAAAAAGGAAAAAGAAATGTTGTTAAATTGTGGCTTAATGCCTTCTTATCACATAGAATTTTTATTTCATACTTATGTAAAGACTTTTAAAACTGACGTAAATTTTTAAAATCATATCACTCTTGTACAAACATAAAAAGGAAAACATAAAAGACATAAATGGGTTAAATAATTTTAAATTAAAATTGAGTATGGTTCTTCTGAATGGCTTTTTGATTCAGAATTGGTGATACCTTTGTTTTGCACTCATTATTGGGCCCCATGCCATCAAGAATGCCTTAAAAGAATTCATAAAAGATATAAAGACCACTGGTGTTGTGCTCTAAGCTACCTGTACAGTTATGTGCAATGTTAGCAATGTTGGCAAACTCACTTGACTCACTGCCTTCTCCACCTATCCCCAATAAAAGTTTGGCTTATAAGGTTTAGGGCTGAGCTTCACTATTTTCTCCACTGTTTTCTTTCAAGCCACTTAGACTTGACTTTCTATGACTTTCAATGTGGATGCTTTTGCTTTAGCACATACTCAGACAGAATAAATTATGACACACTTACTTACTGGCTATTAGTGATTGTAACAAGCCATTGATACTAAAATATATTCTGATTTCAGAAAATGAAAATGTTTTAAAATACGCATTTTACAATCAAGTATATTATTAACATAAAGTTGTTTATCATTTACTGAAATTCAAGAAAAAGGCAAAAGTCAATACAGTTAAGTGGAAATTAAAGAAGCATTGTTGCAAGGATGATATGTTGATTGATTATGTATTGGATTGATAGATGAAGAAGAGACTGCTAGTTGTTTCCTAGTATTAATTTCCCCCCTTTCATTTCACAGTATCAGAATCCTTGATTTTTAGTTATGTATGTGGCAGCATTAAAATAAATTTAAAAATTTTTTTAATTTAAAAATGACAACTTTTCTGAGCTTTCTTTTTGGTTTGGTGCAGCCATGTGACTAAATGTAACCATCAAGGGGTGCCTGGGTGGCTTAGTTGGTTAAGCATCTGCCTTTGATTCAGGTCATGATCCCAGGATCCTGGGATCGAGCCCCATGTCGGGCTCCTTGCTCAGCAGGGAGCCTGCTTCTCCCTCTGCCTGCCGCTCCCCATGCTTCCTCTCTCTCTCTCTCTCTCTCTCACAAATAAGTAAAATCTTTAAAAATCAATCAATCTGACCACTAGCATGCTAGCAGCAGTGATGTGTGCTACTTCCAGACTGTGCCCTTAAAATGAAAGGACATACTCTCACCTTCCCTTTCCCTTATTATTCTGCCACCCAACTGCCTAGAATGTGGACATGGTAACTTGCCATCTTGGACTTTAAGGAGAAGGCAAAAACCTTTGAATAGCAAAACAAAAGTATAGAAGAAACCAGGATTCTAGACACCTTGAAGATGATGTGGATGCTCTGGCCTGCTTATGCTAGGACAGTTAATTACACAAGAGAGAAATAAACTTCTCCCTTGCATAAGTCACTGTTAATTTGGCCCCTTGTTATAGAAATCAGAATTATGGCCTTTTATAATATTAGAGCTGATCCTTGAACAACACAGGATTCAACTGTGTGGATCCACTTATATGTGGATTTTTTATAGTACAGTTAAGTACTCTAAATGTATTTTCCTTTTTATGATTTATTTAATAACATTGTATTTTCTCTAGATTACTTTATTCTAAAAATATAGTATATAATACATATAACATACAAAATATGTGTTAATCAAGTGTTAATGTTATTGGCAAGGCTTCTGGTCAGCAGTAGGCTATTAATAGTTAAGTTTTTGGGACACTTGGGTGGCTCAGTCAGTTAGGCGTCTGACTCTTGATCTCAGCTCAGATCTTGATCTCAGGGTCCTGAGTTTAGGCCCCATGTTGGGCTTCACGCTGGTCATGGAGCCTACTTAAAAAAAAAAACAGGGGCAACTGGGTGGCTCAGTTGGTTAAGCATCTGACTTTGCGTCAGATCATGATCTCGGGGCCTGGGGGCTCCACACTCAGCAGGGAGTCTGTTTATCCCTCTCTGTCTTCCCCTTTCCCCACTTGTGTTCCCTCTCTCTAATATAAATAAATAAAATTTTTTTAAAAAATTAAAAATAAATAAATAAAGGTAAACTTTTAGGGAGTCAAAAGTTATATGGAGATTTTCAACTGGGGGGTAGTGCCCCTAATCCCCTCCTTATTTAAGGGTCAACTGTAATACCATATGAATAGGATAAATAGGTTAACTTCAAAGATAATTCCAAATTTTTATCCTAGACACAGTTTTCCTCAGCTTTCTTTGAATAAGAGTTGCTGATTTGAGTTTTATTCCCCCTTTCTCTATGGAATGATGCCATAAATATGGTTTATGTTCTGGCAATAATGGGAAGCAACCAAAGAAACAAAAGGCTTGGAAAATCAGTGAACTAAATTATAATTTTTGATTAATTACAAGAAATCACATGTGCATACATTTTGAAAACTAAGGAACTAGAATTTTTAAATTAAAAAAATGATACAGAAATACACAGATAAGAATATCAATTAAGGCAGTGATGATGGAAATTGAGAGCATGTCAATTGGTCTGTGCTTTTCTGTGCGATCATTTCCATCTGCATAGGTAGTAGGCAATTAGATCTAACACTTTTTACAGGTCTCAGTGAATGCAAATGTTATGGTCTGGTTATATAGACTTTAGCAAAGTTCTGCTTCACTAAGTTTCTGAAGAATCACATTTTTTGGCTTACTCTGTTTTCTGATGAGAGTTGTCTTTTCTCAGTTTTTTTAGAAATGGCTCACTTTATTTTGAGATATTAAGACACGATAAGAGTAAGATCTCTATAGCAAAAGTGAGTCAGAGATACCTAGTCAGACAGACAGATAAGTAGATAGATAGTGGTAAAATAATGGTTATGCATATATATGTAATCAAACCAGAGTTTGAGAAATTTTAAACCTGATTATCTTGGCACCTAATCTAGTATCTGTATATTTCATTAACTCTTAGTCTTACCAAAATATAATAAGATGAATATCATATAATGGATTCTTTTTAACTATCCAGAGACATTAAAAATTTGAGATAGATCCTACTCATCAAGTTTGCCCATTGCAATGGGTAACTTCAGAAGCCCTACAGAGAAGGCAACCCACTTATATTCATCACCCTGGCCTCCCAGTGTTGACCCCTTTTCTCCAGTGATCTTCTTTTCTCTACCTTACCTCACCAGTCCCCAACCAAAAGTTCCTATGCTTTCACCATTTCTCATTTGGAAACTCTAGTCCATTCACCTTTCTACTTCTCTGAATTCTCTCTCAATAAATATGGCACCATACTTAATGATGCATCATTTCAGTCACTTTCTCCTTTGAAGTATATTGGATCTTCCTGTGCTGTGGGGAAGAGGGACCTCATTCATGGATAAATTAATCTTCTTCTCTATCCCTACACTGGAGCAACTGAATATTTAGGAGATTTTAAAACCAGGCAGGCTAGTGTCACTCTATTAGCCTCCCATTTCAAAAGAAGCCTCAATTTTGAACAGAAATCCTGTGTTTTCCTATTTAATTTTCTCCTGTTCTCTATAATTCCTATTTTCAAACTTCCCAAATGTGTTTAAATATTCCAAACTATTCCCCAAATATCACAAAATAACTGGCAGTTGACCCTAACTCCTACTTAGGAGAGAAAATACTAATTATAAACAAAAATTCACTTGACTTTCTGCCCAAAGACCTATAAACTTACCTGGTTCCAGAAGCATCCTCTTTTTCTTGTAAAGGAAAAAATGAGGCAGTCCTTTCACCTTTGTTTCAGACCCCATCCATCCATTGTCTCCTCTTTTGGGATTTCAACATCAATTATTCATTCTCCTTAACTGTCTATGTACTCTTATCTACTGATTCCTTCCCTTAATTTTTAAAACATGCTTGAGTATCACACATCCTAATAAAATACCTACATCAACTCCATGTGCTACTCTAGTTACTGCTTTCTCTCTCCTTTCCTACATCCAGTTTCCTGAAGGAATTATCTACTCTCATAGAATCCACTTCCTCACTCCTATCATTTATTTAACCATATTAAACTAGTTAATACAGCCTCTGCTTCACTAATTGCATTGAATTCACCAAAGACCTACTTGTTGATGTTAGTTACTTGTTCTAATTGAACTTACTTTAACTTTTTTTACATGGTTGATCACTTCTTAAAATATTTTTCTCCAAACTCTTTGAAAACACATTGACCTGACTTTTTCCCCATACCTCTCTACTATTTCTTAGTCTTCTATGCACACAGGCTCTTTGTTCCTTTAAGTTCTTTTTTCTTTAAATATTGATGTACTGAGGGGCGACTGGGTGGCTCAGTCGTTAAGAATCTGCCTTCGGCTCAGGTCCTGATCCCGGGGTCCTGGGATCGGGCCCCGCGTCGGGCTCCCTGCTCAGCGGGAAGCCTGCTTCTCCCTCTCACACTCCCCCTGCTTGTGTTCCCTCTCTCGCTGTGTCTCTCTCTGTCAAATAAATAAATAAATAAAATCTTAAAAAAAAAAAAATATTGATGTACTCAGGTTTCTATGGAACTTCTGTCTTCTCTTTCCTGGATCCAGATTCCACTATTTAAGGAATGTTTTAGGGAATATTAAGGAATATTAAGGAAGTCCTTTAATTTTATCTGTAGTCGCAGTCATGTATGACCAGTAGCTTCCTCAAATTTCTACTTGCCTGACCACAAGTACTTCAAAATCAATATGACCAAACCTGAAGTCATGATCTTCCTGACTTCATGCCTGTTTGTCTCCCACTAACTCACATTCTTGTCCAGTCTTCACACTCCTTAACTAGAGTTTTAACTTCCCAATGATCTCCTGAATCTGCTCTTTTCCCCATTTCAGCAAACCTCTTTCAGATCCACTGTAATCCCTCTGTGGATGACTATCGTAATCTGTTTACTACTTTTGCCTCTTCTAGTCTGACTTCCACTCTTATCTTCTCCCTAGCTAGAGTGTTACTTCTGAAATGTGTATCTTGATGTATGGTCAAGACTGAGACTACTAATTTTTCTTTGAACTAAGTCCAGACTCATAACGTTTTTCATGCCATGGTTAATTGTTGACTCATAATCATAAAAAAAATCATTTAAAATATTTTGATGACTTTGTAAATTCTCCCAGATCCTTCCTTAATCTTTTTATAGTCAGATTTTTTTTATTTTGCTAAACAAATTTTGTTGAAAAAAATTACAAAGACCTAAGTATTAAATAGTTGGTTTTGTTTTTTAATACTTATAATTTACTTATAATTACAATAGCAGGCAATGTAAAAATATATAAAATACAATAAGCTTATTTTTATAACTTCAGTTTTATTTTGCAGGATAAAATTCTAATTATCCCAACTTTTTTCACTTTCTGCTGTTGAGAACAAATGCCTTTTCCCCTTTGCTCTATGTTTTTGGATCAGAGGAGCTACAAGATAGGAATAATGGAATCTTGGCCCACCCCCGTCTCTGAGAAATGAGTTACCTATATCTCCTTTCTTTGAGGTGTAAGCTTCATATCCTCAGGAAACAAATATTCCCTCCTCCTCTGTGTAGTAAATTTTACAGGGTCCAGTCCTCATGGGGAATACCTGTGGTGGTCCAGCCAGGCTGTCCCTGTATGGACAAGTCTAATTAAATTAAGGTACCATATTATCAACTACTTTCTGATAGACTTAAGCGGAGAGCTGCTAGTATTTTAATTGCTACCTCTTTGAACACTGTGTATGTCTCTCAGTTGTTCTGAGCACATATGTGTAGAAAAATGGGATGTTATTTGTTAGCTTCCTGAAACATTAGTATTTACCTAGAAATGATGGTGTTCATTTTAAACAAATTCACGCCTTTCAGTACCAGATATCGTCAGATAAGTCTCTCCTCTTCTTACTAATTTGTGAATCACCGTTCAATCCATATCCAATCTATAACTATGCCTCTTTTTCCCTCAGTACTCTTGTTTAAAGGAAAGTAAATAGTTGATAGCAACCCATCACTGTACATATTATGCAAATTACAATGCTAAATACTTTATATACATTTATTTAAACCTCACAACATCCTATGAAATAAATATAAATACCCCTTTTTTCTGAGACTCTTAAAACCTAACCAACTTGCCCAAAGTCACAGGGGTGGAGTTGACATTTGAACCCAGATCTATAAGCTATTATAAGCTAAATTATAAGCTATATTATACTATCTTCCTAGTACAAGAATTTCTGCATATTTCCTCCAAATTACTCAATTTTTTTCATCCAGCCACCTTGAAATCCACAGACATTTGAGTTCCTTGTCAGATAACTCCCAAAATATGTATGCAGTAGCTCCATAAACATTTTTTGACCATGTAATAAATACCAGACACTAAAATAGGTGAATACATTTGATTTCTGCTCGGAAGGATCGAGGAATGAGAGTATTTGTAGGATGGGAACATTTGGAAAAACAAAATAAGTACAGATCCACAATCTCTTATCCACAATTATGAAACCTCAAAACCCTGAAAACTGCAAAGTATTTTGTAAATTGTAGCACTTTGGCATCAACATCTTACCTGAATTGGCATTAAGCTATTTAAAATCTTCAGTGATCCCACTCAGTGTGACTAATTCATACATTTCATTATAGACGTATTGGTGTGTTTGATTACTGGATGTTGTCCCAGATAATGTGCGTCATGTTGCCTTTCTAACATCCAAAAGAAAATAATTTTTGAAACACATTGTCATGTCTCAGAGTTTGAGGTAAAGGATTAGAAGCCAGTCAGTTATTATAATAGTAGTGTTACAGTGGTGGAGGTGCTCTCAAAGCCCTTAGGAATAGAAGAGGCAGAGAGTGTCAAGAAAGAGGTACTATTGGATCTGATTGTTGAATACAAATTTGCCCAGCAGCCAGAGAGAAAAAAATGCACTGGAGCTACGTCAAACAGGCTGAACAAAATCATAACACAGTAATGTGTGGTCGGGGGAAGGAGTTTAGGTGGGAAAGTGGCAGAAGAATAAAGCTGATCAATACTGAGCGGTCAAATCACAAAGATGCTGGGGAATGCCTTACAAAGTTTGGATTTGTCTCAGATGGTTAAGAGGTGACCTGGAAGGATGTTAGGCAAAGAGAGGTAAGGCGACCATATGTCTCAGTTGCCAGGACAGGACTTGATTTCTTCCAGCTACCCTCATTACTGATAGCACAACTTTTCACTTTCACGAGTAACTTAGTATGGATGAAATATTTTATGGTCCCCTAAATGGTAGAACCAGATGCTGATTTTAGAAAGAAAATTGTCAGCAGTAGGGAAAATGGAATTAAGGTCAGAGATTTCCACAGGACTTTTTCCTAAGATGAGAACAACCTTGTGAATGCCAAAGCCCATCACTTAGGAACAGTGGCGTAAACAAATGTCATCAAATTTTTGTGCATAGAGTATAAGTTCTCTAATGTCCATAAGTAAGAAGGGAGGCATTTTCAGTTGTGGGCTGAAAACTACTTCCATCCTTGCCCCTACCCCACATTGTCCTGCAGTTTCCTTATTTCTTGGCTTTTGGCTCCAGCTGGGTAGAAATTAGCAGATTGAAGAAATTAATTGAGTTAAAATATCCATAAAATATAATGTAAATGGAGCCAAATATACGTAAAGATTATGAATCCATAATTATAGTATTTATTCCTCCATTTAAAACCAAAGTTAATAATCAGGAAGCACATTTTATGTATTTTTTTCTTTTTTTCAAGTTATGGGGCTAATGAACAATTAAAAAGTAAAAATAAACTACAAAATATAAAGTATCACATTCCTCATCAATGGAATATAAATGGGAAATATATTCAATGGATGCTTTAATAAGTAACTGGAAAATGAGATAAAATATTAATATCTATGTATAACAGCATGTCAAATTAATTTTTATTCTTATAATTAAGTAGCATTAAAAACTTGGAATTATTTCAATTTCTGAATAGGTTTGCATTAGCTACAAATTAGGAGTTTAAACAGAACCATTTTATCTTACTAATCAGGAAAATGTAAATTAAAGCAAGGTATCATTTCCCAATCGTATCAGTGAAAAGTAAAGTACATCAGCATTTCTCTGAGACTGTAGGAACTGGTAAACTCATATCATGTTTTTGTTATAGTCACTCTGAGGTTCTTTTGGAAATATCTAGTAACATTAAATATGTGCATAATCCATGACTTTGCAATTCTATTTTTAGATATTTACCTTAGAGAGACACTCACAAATATGCACAAGAAGGGTGCAAGGACACTCACTGTAGCTCTGTTGTAACAGCACAACACTGGGCATAATCTAAATATCTGTCCTGAGGAAGTATTATGGAACACTATGTGAGATGAAGTTAGACCTCAAGGATCATTGAATAAAAAAATAAAGCAAATTGAAGAAATATGCAATAAGCTATTTATGTTTTTTAAAAAGTATATTAAGCAATTCTGTGTTTTTGTGGTTTTTTAAAGAAATATCTTTGTTTATTAGTGCTTGGGCTGGCCAGATACACACCAAACTGGGATCAAAGGTTGCTTCTAAGGAGGGGTGGGAAATCCTGGATTTACAGTAGTGGTTAAAGGAAATTAGATTTGTTCTTTATTAGATTGCTAGGACTTTCATAACAAAGTACCACAGACTGGTGGCTTAAACAACAGAAACTTATTTCTTCACAGTTGTGGAAACCAGAAGTCTGAGATGAAGGTGTCAGGAGGGTTAGTTTTTTTTTTCTGAGGCCTCTCCCCTTTGGCTTGTAGGTGGCCTTCTCCCTGTGTCTTCACATGGTCTTTCTGAGTATCTTTGTCCTAATCTCCTCTTCTTATAAGGACACCAGTCACTGGAATAGTGCCTATTCAGATGACCTCATTTTGCCTTAATTACTAATTTAAAGGCCCTGTCTCCAAATACAGTCACATTCTGAGGCTCTAGGGCATTAGGACTTCAATATAAGAAAGTGGAAGGGATGAAGGGACAGACATAATTCAGCCTCTAACATATTCCTAACATTTTTATTTTAAACAAATAAAAGATATTGGATTCATATTTTACACTGAGGCTAAGCAAAGTTGTAAAAGAAAACTACATGGTTATTTACATCTAGAAAAACCTGCCTTTACAGGAACTCTATTTGGTTTTGAAGAGTACTGTTACACCAGATTGCTAGTATTGGTCATCTTAGGAGGCTGAAAATGGAAGTGGGTAGTGGGATATCATTAACTTTTTTAAAAACAGACTTTACTGTTTAGAGCAGTTTTAGATTTACATAATTTACATAGATTTACATAAAAATTGGGGGAAATAGTCCAGAGGTCCCATATACCCCATACCCAGTTTCTCCTATTATTAACATTTTACATTAATATGGGACATTTGTTATAATTAATGAACTAGTATTGATACATTGTTAATTTAAGTCCATACTTTATTTATATTTCCTTAGTTTTTATCTAATATCCTTTTTCTATTCCAGGACTCTGTTTAGGATGCCACATTATATTTAGTTGTCATGCCTCTGTAATCTCCTCTTGTCTGTGATAGTTTCTCAGACTCTCTCTTTATCTGAGAACCTTGGCAGTCTTGAAGAGTACTGGTCAGATATTTTATCGAGTGCCCTCCTACTGGAATCTGTCTTATATATTTCTAATGTTTAGACTCAGGTTACGGGTTTGGGGAAGAAGACCACAGAGGTAGAGTGCCATATTCATCACTTATCAGGGGTGCATACTATCAACATGATTCATTATTGTCGATATTCACCTTGATCACCAGGTGAGGTTTCTCCACTGTAGAGTTACCCTTTATTTATTTGTTTGTTTTTACCTTTTTCCATACTCTCCTTTTTGAAAGGAAGTCACTATGTGCAGCCACACTTAAGGAGTGGGGAGCTGTGCTCCACTCCTTGAGAGCAGAGTATCTACGTAAATTGTTTGGAATTCTTCTGCACAGGAGATTTGTTTCTTCTCCCCCATTCATTTATTTACTCAATCTTACTAACTTTTTTTACTATATTTCTTTAAGTTATTTTGCATAATGAGCATGTATTAAGTTTGTGAGTATTTTGAAGTAAGAATATTTTAGAGATACTTAAGTAACACATCACTAATTTAGGACTTTAGAAAGTAGGAACATGCAAGGTTATCAGAAAGGACCTGGGGAGTTTAAAAATACAGCTACTAGTATACCCATTCTCTGTTAGTAACATGTTATCCTTATGTAGACTATAGAAAGTGGTTTATGCAAATATTTAACATTATTCCCTGCTTCAAGAGTGAGAAGTTTACATCTTTAGATAAAAGATGAAGCCAACAGAGGTCTTTCCTGTTGTGTGCATTTCCCGAGTTTCTTAAGATTCATAACTTCAAGGCAGGTTGCAAGTTGCCACCCTTCAGTTTGCAAACTCTTGGACCCTTTGTAGTGTTCTTGGAAGTGATATGCTTTTTCTGTGTACAATTCGAAATTTTCATATATCTCTTTTGAGAATTTCCAGGCGCAATTATTAATCTTTCCTCCCTACAAAGATAACTTAAAAGTAAATTTTGAAACTCTCAATCAGAAAGCTATTAATAATAATCATAATGTAAATTATCTCACCATTGCTGTTCTTTTATCTATACTACCAATGAATTAATATTTCTTTACATTGTAATTTTTTTCCAGACATTTCGGTCAGCTTGTTGGCGGTGGTTGTCAGCTTCTGTGGCCTGGCCTTGTTGGTTGTTTCACTTTTTGTCTTCTGGAAGTTGTGCTGGCCTTGCTGGAAAAGCAAACCAGTGACTTCCAACATCAGTACCCTTCCACAGAGCATTTCAAGTGCTCCTACTGAAGTTTTTGAGACTGAAGAGAAAAAAGAAGTTAAAGAAAATGAAAAGCAAGCTCTAAAAGTTACTGAACCTGCTATAAAAATCAGCCACACTTCCCCTGACATCCCAGCAGAAGTCCAAACTGCTTTAAAAGAGCATTTAATTAAACATGCACGTGTGCAAAGACAAACTACTGAGCCTACATCTTCATCCCGGTAAGGAAGATCAAATACATAAAACTGGGTACGTGCGTGCACGCATGCGTGTGTCTGTGTGTGTGTTTGTGTGCGTGTGTGTGTGTGATTTTGTAAGAGAAAAAAACTGAGGTGGGAAAGGAGAAAAGAAAAGACAAACAGGAGAAATGAGAAGGACATAGGAAACAGATAACTGAATAAAAAGGAAAAGGGTAGAGTAAGCAAGGATGAGAGAAACTGAGGAAAAAGGATCCAAACAGGGAGCAGTACCAAGAAAGGAGTTTAGTAGATTTTGAGGTCTCAGTAAAATCATGTAACTACAGACTATTATTTATTAACTCTTTCCCTTGAAATGTCATGGCTTGATAGTTGCTACTTGCAGTCTTTCAATTTAGTTTAAGTCAACCAATAAATATTGAGAAAACAGCCATTTGCAATGTCTGTCATGAAATCATCTAGAACTTCACAATCAAAATTGAGTAACAGAGACTAAAGTTTAGTCTGCAGTTGTTTAGCAACTACACCGTCAACATGGAACCACTGGAAACTGTTATTTGAACCCACATAGACCAAACTCTTACACTGGGCAGAGTGTGATAAGCTCTGCCAGAGTTTTGGTGAATATCATGAGCATACTAAAGATTGTACACAAAAAGAGGGAAAAGGGAGGCCTCTTTGTGGAGATACATTTTAACTCCGCTTGGAAAAATCAGCAAAAGATTGCTTGAATGAAAATAATTTGCTATAATGTATTTCTGATTGCGTTAACTATAAAAGAAAAATAGATTTTTGTGAAGAGTAAAGCCTTAAAGAGACTCAGAAATTTTAGGGTAAAAACGTTCAATTAATTTATAAAACATTTTTTAAATATTAGCAGCAACTATGTACATCAGTGAGCTTATTAGCATTCAGAATTATTCAGCTCTTTTAACTGATAAGTGCACCCTACATAAGGACACTTTTTCTTTCAATCTTAAAAAAACATAAAGATTGAATTATACGTATCTCATATTTTCTAAGAGAAAAAGTGGAATACAAATTCAGAGTTTTGCTAGAACTTTGGTATCATTTCATCTGCCTCTTTGAATTTCCTTGTTTATATGAGTGGCTAGGAAAGGAAGAAAGAAAGAATTATTTTTGAGCACTTACAATTTAGCCATATGCCAGGCACCCTTCCTGATAATCCTCTGCCAATCTGCATGAAGTAAGTATTATTAATTGTTCCCATTACTTGTGAGTTAACTCAAGCCCAGAGAGATTTAAAAATTTGCCTAAAGTCATGCAGCTGGCGAAAGTTAGAATTCAAATTTATCCAGATTGATGGTTTCACATTTTAAGCATTAAAGCCAAGGGGGATATAGTTTTCTGAAATCAAGATGTTGGTTACAAAGTCTGCTGAGGACAGATAGTTTGGAGATTGAAAAATAAGGGTATCTTCCTGCTCAATTTACTCAGAAATCTAAAATCGTAAGTGGTTATTATGAATGAGCAGAGTCATGATTTTAATCTCTTTGGTGTTGGGATGAATTCCTTTTAAAAAACTTGATTACACTTAGTTCTCAAAACCCCTCATCTACATTAATTATTTCATCATACCAGAAATTACCTTATGTAGAAGGAGGAGGAAATTGCTGAGTTCATTATGCAGCCCACTTGGACACAGAGATCAAAGGTACATTATCATAAATTAGATTATTCTGCTCAAATCATAACTTCACTGAAATTTAGCAAAATCAAACCACACATATACATGCACACATTCATACACACACATAATTAATTTAACTTTAATGCTTGATTTCATCATCTTATTAGGCTATGTCAACTCCAGTTTGCTGTTGGGACTCCCTTTGACTTGGCTCACACAGTAGATGACAAACATCTTACCCTTTCAAGCTTTATTTGTCTCTATAATTAACATTTTGATTGGTCCGAACTTAACAGCATTAGTGGAAACTGGCACATTTTCCAAGTTCTCATCTTCCTTTACAAGTGCCTGGCCATTTGGCCCCATCAGCCTGCCAGAGGCCAAACAGCCAGGAGGCATCCATGTAGTTCTTCATTACTAACATTCTTCTAGCCTGTATCTTGATTGATTGTTCATTCATCCAGTAGTCTTATTCAAGTAGATATTTACTAATGGGTATCATCAGGTATTATGTACACTCCGTCCACTCTGCAAATCCAAGGGAGCTGGAAAAAAATTTATAACATAATGCAAAGATAAGACATATAAGACCAACTTCAGTATAAGGAATTACAAGTGCAAACTGTGGTGGAGAATGTGGAATTCTGAGAACAGAAAAGTTATTTCCAGCATGAGGCTGAGAGAAGGGAGATTAAGCAGAGGCTAAAGGAAACCAAGAATTCACATGAATGGCAATTGGGAGAAGGTGTGCATCCCAGATGGAAACATTTTATGCAAAAAGACATAGAATAGGAAATGTTGCCATGAAAACAGCAGGTAAAATACCTTGATCAGAAAACAGAGTTTAGTGGAGGAGTAAAGGAAGAAGAGAAAGTTGGCTGGAATCAAAGTATAAGAGGCCTTGAAATCATGGCCAGGATGTTCAAGTTCTGTCCTATCAAAAAATATTTGCCACAGAAGAGTCCCTTGTTAAAGCCCTTGATAAAGAGCTAGGTTTTAGAAAAATTAATTTGGCAATAGCTTATAGGACAGACTAAAGAAAAAGACATCTATTTGGAAACTAATATAATAGTTAAGGCATGATAAAAATCAGGAAAGAGCAAACAACAACCAAAAGACAAAAGCCTGGGAGAAGTTGTAAGGGAAGAATCTAAGATCCCTTATAAAAAGCACTGTGACACTTCAAATCATTACAAGTATAGCCTAAACCTTTGCAAAGCCTGCCATTTGAACTATTATAATCTGATGATACCAAGCTGCCATTCAAGCATTTTAATTCCATATTCCCCCACACATATAGCTCTGTGTTGCTTTCTTAGGCAGCAAATCTGCCCAAGATTGCTCTTGGTATTGCTCTTGACACCTAGACAAAGTACTGTAGGAACTCAGGCTATATTTGTTGGTTTAAAAAAAAATGAATTTGATGACCCCATCTATCTATCCAAATAGGTATTTTATGATTGCCACGAGAGGAATGCTTGGTCTTTTTACTATCCTCCTGTAGACCTTACCTCTATCTCTGTGCTATTGCTTATATTGCTTCCCACATCTAGAATGGTGACCTCTTTTTTATCTACTATAAGCTGTTTAAGGAAAATGTATCTGAGAGTCTATTTTCTCTGCCCAATTATAAATTATTTAATTTATTATTTAAAGCCATAGTTACAATCTAGCAATTATTTATTGTCCTAATATTGAGGTGTAGCTACTTGCCAAACTCAATGCTAAGTTCTCAGAGAACAAGACTGTGTAGCCTACTTTTATGCATTCCTAATTTCTGTCACTGTGTAGGTACATAATAAGCATCAAGTGACACTTTTGATTGATTGGTCATCTCTCCACTTCACTTTGCTCCTTTAAATAACAGCATCAGGTGGTAAGATAAACTGTCCATATTAGAAAGAGGTTAATGATGGTATACTCCCAGGATGAGTATGAGGACCAATTTTCTGTGCATTCATTAAGGGTGCCCAGAAAAGTTGAATAATAAATGGCAAAATAATTTGTTGAGGATGAGGAATTATGTAGGTTAGCCACTGTTAGAGAGGATTCTAAGTACCTACTGAAAAATAATTAGGAAACCTAATGGCAGAGCCAATTGAACTTATGAACAAAAGCAAGAAAATGTTCATGGGAAGAAATCACTGACTTACATGTGCTCATGGATTTACAATAAGCTATGGTTGCTTAGAAAAGTAATTTTTAAAATCATCACATAAGAGAAATGAAAGCATTATGTAAAAATACATAAAATTGGATTGTATAGTTTAAGAGATTTTTTTTAATTAAATTCCTCTGAAAAGATAGCAAAAATTGCAATTATTCATCCAGGGCACTGTAAGGAATGGAAAGCAAGATGTTACACAAAAGGAAAGTTTAAAAGATATATACCTAGCTAGGATAGCAAGAAGCAACACTTACCCAAAACTGTGAGGACCTGAGATCTATCTCTTTGAATTAAATTTCATGAAAAATGCTGTACAGATGCTTGAGATGGTTAAATAAGCTTTTTCATGAAACATGTATTCAATAAATACAACAACTTCTTTTCTGAAATGGGATGGCTGTTTGTACCAAGGTCAGAGACAAAACCTTATAAAATAAAATCAGACTTGGAGAGTTTGTTTTCTGGCACTGATAAATATCATCTCCTCTTTACAAACACTAATTATAAATTGATTGGGCCCTCCTTTATAATATAAATCATTCTTGGGGTATTTGATTTCATTAGTCACAGGAGTATTAGGGTAAATGATTTTTTTAAAAGATTTTATTTATTTGAAAGAGAGAGCGCTCCAGAGAGAGAGCACAACCACAGGGGAAGGGTAGGGGGAGAGGGAAAAGCAGACTCCCTGCTGAGCAAGGAGCCCCACAGGGGACTCAATCCCAGGGCCCTGGGATCATGACCTAAGCCAAAGGCAAACGCTTAACTGACTGAGCCACCCAGGTGCCTGGTAAATGATTTTTTAAAAAGATTTATTTATTTGAGAGAGAGAGAGAGAGAGAGAGCACGAGTGGGAGGGGCAGAGGGAGAGGGAGAGAGAATCTCAAGCAGGCTCCACACTCAGTGCTGAGCCCTGACAAGGGGCTTGATTTCAGGACCCTAAGCTCATGCCCTGAACCAAATCCTAAAGTCCAACACTTAACGGACAGTGCCACCCAGGTGCCCCCAGGGTAAATTATTTTAATACAAACTCCAACAAACATTTCCTGAATCCCAGTATATGTTAGTATGAAATTCATGAAAAGATGAATAATACATAGTCTCTGCCATTATAAAGACCACCGTCTAGCAAAAGTGTTGAGGAATGGAAGACTGATGTGAAAACAAGTAATTTCAAAACACTGTTTGCAGACATCAGGAACAGCATAGTAGACTTAGAAAGTAGAGACTAAAAGTAGTCTCTTATTTACAATAGACAATTTACAATTTACAATTTACAATTTACAATTTACTTTACTAAAAGTAGGAGAAAAGCCAGGAGGGTTTGGGAGCCAAGTGAAGAGTGTATGTAAACAACCGGGAGAGATTAAATGTTAATTGGCTCCAGTAAGGCTGGCTGGGATAAAGACTGTGAATTGCCCTGTGAGTTTAGCAATGTGCGGAAGTCATTGTTCACATTTTCAAGAGTGGTTATGGTGGAGTTGAGCATGTGTAAAGCTAGTTAGAGTATGTTTAAATAGAATAGAAAGAAACAAATTGGACAGTGAACGGACTGTCTCAACTCTTTCAAGGAGTTTTGCTACAAATGTGTCAGAGAAACAGAGTAGTACAGAGAGAGGAAGTGGTATGAGGTTTTCTTTAAGATAGGAGAAACAACAGTGTGCTTTTATGCTGACAGTAGTGATCCAATGGAGAGGGAGGATTAATAATGCAAGAATCAGAGGGAATATTCTTGAAGGTGACATGAGAGAAAATGGGATTATCTTTAAGGCAAAATATATGGGTTACAGATGCTGCTGAGAGGGTTGATGAGGTGGTGTCTGTGGAAGGTTCTGCTCTTTGCTTCAATTTTTCTGAGTGAAGTGGAAAACTAGGTCATTAATTGAGCCTTAGCATGAGGAAGAAGGGTGATGGAGGTTTGTAGAAAGGTGAGAAGGTGTGAAATGGTCTTCTTGCAAATCTAGGAGATTGAGAGGGAGAAGGAATTGCTGTGCTACATTTGGGTTTACATGAGAAATGTCATGAATTTAAAGTGGAGCAGTGAGAGTTATTTTATGTTTTTCTCCAATTGCATTCACTTGCACGTGGGCAGGTGTAGAGATGATGGAGGCTTGAATTCAACCAGAGCTGCAGTTATTTTTTTTGTTGTTGTCCTGCAACTAAGAAGGTAGAGAGCAATAGGGAATTGGGGATGTGTCCCTGAGAGTGACTCTAATGATTAGCCATGGAATTAAAACTGGATAATAAGAGGGAAATGGTATCAGGGACAGAGGGATTATGAAATGGTGGTACAGTCACAGATTGGAGGTTCTCGTCATTTGGAAAGGTTGTCTGAGGGGTATAAGAGGGTCTGAGCTAGAAAGATAAGAGGTGTATTGATCAGAGAGAGGTAAGCATGACATTGGGGTTGTGGAGAGTTTGTAGCTAATGATGACAAAATCTATGTACATGGTAGTAATTTCAGTAAGTAAAGGGCATCATTGCAGGAGGGGAGTTCAAAGAACCTAGAGGCCACAAGGTAGAAAGAAACATGTGCATTGCTAGAAATTAGAACAAAAACATTGTCAAAGAGAGTGTTAGTGAACCATGAAATGAAAATAATGAAGACTTTAAAGGGAGTGATTTATTAATCAATAGACGGTTAACAATAAGTAATAATGGGGATGTGACTTGCTGACTTGAGCTTCAGGGCTGGTAGAGGTGGATGGAGGGAGAATGGTGTCAAAGTGACAATGGGGAACAAGAGGAATGCAGGACTGCCCCACCTCCAGGCTAGTGGAACAAGGACTGTGGGGAACATATCAGCCGCCGCATGAGAGGGGCACAGAGGAAACCATGTCCTAAAGAAAAGCCATGTTTCTACTGAGCAATAAGGTGAGAAGAACATTCAAAGAAGAGATTAAGGCTATAGAGGATTTTGATGATGTCCAATATTTATTTTTAAAACTTCATTGTGACATACAACTTAGTCTGCCTTCATGTATGTAGTGCCTTGCCTTGGTTAAGCGTGGCACTACGTATGTTTGTTGGTTTGTGGGTGGGTTTTTTTGCTGAGATTTTTGTGTATTGAGTGAATCACTCCTGTTCTTGTTTCAAAATGAATAGAGGAAAACAGGAAACAAAGATGAAAACTTAGTTTACCACACACTTGATTTAGTCTTAACTATTCAAGCCTTCTTAACTGTGAAGTGGGGCTATAGCTTTTAATATATGCTCATAGTTTCTGATAAAAAGTTCAGTACTAACAAAAACAAGGAGAGATGAGTTCCTTACAAACATATTGAATAAATCAATAAAATGCTGCTAAATATATTTCTGCTTTTCCTCTCTGAATTCTCAAGCAATATCTAAGGTAAACTTAACAGATGATAAAGACACTGCAGTTAAGGGCGCCTGGGTGGCTCAGTCAGTTAAGCAACTGCCTTTGGCTCAGATCATGATCCCAGGGTCCTGGGATGGAGCCCTGCATCAGGCTCCCTGCTCAGCTGGGAGCCTGCTTCTCCTTCTCCCTCTGCCGGCCTCTCTGCCTACTTGTGCGCTCTCTCTCTCTCTCTCAATCTCTCTGTCAAATAAATAAATAAATAAAATCTTAAAAAAAAAAGACACTGCAGCTGAGAATAGGAGGATAAAAGTTTCCCATTTAAGGGAAAGAGAACTGCTAGTGCTAAGAAGTGAGTGAATTAGAGAGCCCTGTTATCCAGGGCTGTGGCCCAGGACGTGCTCACACAGGAATGACTTTGTTCCACCTCTGCAGCCCCAAACAGCAACCCTAGGCTTGCGATCATCAGAACCAGAGAATTCATTATGGTATTTGCACTTCAGCTGAATTCTAATGATAATAACTGTTAATCGAGTACAAGAAGTTATAGTTTTCAAAGTCGTCTTATCTAATATCTCATTCGGTCTTCACACTGTGAAAGGACTATTTTATAGATAAGGAGAGTAAAGCTCAAACAAGTTAAGTGACTTGCCCAAGGGAAGCTGGGAGCACACTGTCTGATTCCAGGCCAGCACTTTTCCCATCTCCTCTCAGTGTTACGATCTTCAAGCACCTTCTTCTGGGTAGTAGGGAAAAGCTGGCTTGGTTTCCAGTGAGATTCCAAGACTCCACCCACACAATAACCGGAGCAGCTCTGTCTTTACATACTCAACTTCTGGCTTCTGATTTTGTTTGAAGGAAAGGATCTGTTGGTAATAAGTATTTGAAAATCACCATGTTAATGC
Source organism: Phoca vitulina (assembly GCF_004348235.1). Taxonomy (NCBI): domain Eukaryota; kingdom Metazoa; phylum Chordata; class Mammalia; order Carnivora; family Phocidae; genus Phoca; species Phoca vitulina. The sequence continues at coordinate 10,082,622 of NW_022589752.1, read as the reverse complement.
ATGTTATTCCTATGGCATCAAGTAATTTTGACTCCAGCTACTGTCAGATGTTCCAGGTTACAGGTAGGGAAAGTTTTTCCTTCCCTACCTGGAAAAGTACTTGGGTGGTGCTGTTCTAGGTTTGAAGGCTAAGAATGAGATCAGTAACAGTCAAGTGGCCTATACTTTGATTGGTTGTATATTTGTGTGAGACTAGCCACTTATCATGTCATTCCAAAAGAGAAAAAGAAAAGGGGCCGGTGGGCTGGGGAGAGAGCAAGAAAAAAAGATCTATTTTGTCATGGCAATAGTTTAGCATTGTAATAATTAAAGCTTCTCTTAACTGACTAGCTAAACTATGACTTAGAATATACACTATTTGCCTTAATTATAGGGCATTACTACTCTTTGATTCCTGCTGGAGGGGCTTTACAGCTGTACAATTATATTCAGAGACATAAGAAAGAAATTACTGATTTTTAGGGAGAGGATAGAAGATTAAAATTTTATGATATTGAAAAGTATAAGTGAGTGTGAATGGAATCAATCTATAAAAAATAAAGAATTAGGGGCGCCTGGGTGGCTCAGATGGTTAAGTGTCTGCCTTTGGCTCAGGTCATGATCTCAGGGTCCTGGGATCGAGCCCCGCATCGGGCTCCCTGCTTGGCGGGGAGCCTGCTTCTCCCTCTCGCTCTACTGTTCCCCCTGCTTGTGCTCTCTCGCTCTCTCTGTCAAATAAATAAATAAAATCTTTAAAAAAAATTTTTTTTAAAAAATAAAGAATTTACCTTTGGGGGTATTTTGTTTACAAAATTTTTTTTTAAAATCATTATATAAGTAAAAGTGATTTGGGCAGAAATATTAAATTATTTAACAAAATATCCTAATCTCTTAGGTACACTGAATATAGAACTAAGTTATACTAGACTCCTTTCATAATACAGAACATATACTACTTGTATTCCTTTATTATTTTTTTTAATTTATATCATTATTTTTCATGCATCATTTCACATAATTTGCACCACACATTATGGTGTGGGTAATACCATTACACCCATTTTTCAGACTGAAGCCCTGAGAGGCCCTGCCCAGAGTCATGCAACTGGCAAGTGAAGGGAGTGAGATTTGTACTATTGTTGGTCTGAACTTGTATTCCTTTTAAAATTCTTCTTACTTTCCTAAATACTCTCTAATGGTTGCCTGTCCCTAATTTAAGCCCCTAATCCTGTGTATCAAAGATAGATATACAGGCTTAAAGAAATAAATGGTATTCCATTATCAGATTAGCGCTAAAGAATATCAAGAATTAGAATGGGGGGGCGCCTGGGTGGTTCAGTTGTTGGGCATCTGCCTTCGGCTCGGGTCATGATCCCAGGCTCCTGGGATCAAGCCCCGCATCAGGCTCCCTGCTCGGTGGGAAGCCTGCTTCTCCCTCTCACACTCCGCCTGCTTCTGTTCCCTCTCTAGCTGTGTCTCTCTCTGTCAAATAAATAAATAAAATCTTTAAAAAAAAAAAGAATTAGAATGGGATTAGCTGTACCATTTCTATGGTATTTAAATAGTTGTTTAGTGTCCTAGCCTCAGCAATCAGACAACAAAAAGAAAAGGTATCCAAATCAGCAGGGAAGAAGTCAAACTTTGACTATTCACAGACAACATGATACTTTACGTAGAAAACCCAAAAGCCTCCCCCAAAAAATTGCTAGGCCTGATACACGAATTCAGAAAAGTCACATGATACAAAATCAATGTACAAAAATCTGTTGCATTTCTATACACCAATAATGAAGCAGCAGAAAGAGAAATCAAGGAATCGATCCCATTTACAATTGCACCAAAAACCGTAAGACCCTAGAAATAAACCTAACCAAAGAGGTAAAGGATCTGTACTCTGAAAACTAGAACACTTATGAAAGAAATTGAAGAGGACACAAAGAAATGGAAAAATATTCCATGCTCATATTTAACAAATATTGTTAAAATGTCTATACTACCCAAAGTGATCTACACATTTAATGCAATCCCTAACAAAATACCACCAGCATTCTCCACAGAACTAGAATAAACAATCCTAAAATTCATATTGAACCACAAAAGACCCTGAATAGCCAAAACAATCTGGAAAAAGAAAAGCAAAGTGGGAGGCATCAAATTCCAGACTTCAAGCTCTATTACAAACCTGTAGTGATCAAGGCAGCACCGGCACAAAAACAGACACATAGATCAGTAGAACAGAAAAGAAACCCAGAAATGGACCCTCAACTGTCTGGTCAACTAATCTTTGACAGAGCAGAAAAGAATATCTGATTGAAAAAAAGACAGTCTCTTCAACAAATGGCTTTGGGAAAACTGGACAGTAACATGCAGAAGAATGAAACTGGACCACTTCCTTACACCACACACAAAAATAAATTCAAAACGGATGAAAGACCTAAATGTGAAAAGAAATCATCAAAATCCTAGATTAAAACACAGACAGCAACCTCTTTGACATCAGCCATAGCAAATTCTTGCTAGATATATCTCTGGAGGCAAGGGAAACAAAGGCAAAAATGAACTATTGGGACTTCACCAAGATAAAGATTCTACACAGCAAAGGAAAAAATCAACAAAATTAAAAGGCAACCTTCAGAATGGGAGAAGATATTTGCAAATGACATATCTAATAAAGGGTTAGTATCCAAAATCTATAAAGAACTTCTCAAACTCAACACCCCCAAAAAACAAATAATCCAGTTAAGAAATGGGCAAAAGATATGAATAGTCATTTTTCCAAAGAAGACATACAGATGGCTAACAGACACATGAAAAGATGCTCAACATCACTCATCATCAGGGACATACAAATCAAAACCACAATGAGATACCACCTCACACCTGTCAGAATGGCTAAAATGAACAACTCAGGAAACAACAATGTTGGTGAGGATATGGAGAAAGGGGAGCCCTCTTACACGGTTGGTGGGAATGCAAGCTGGTGCAGCCACTCTGAAAACAGTATGGAGGTTCCTCAAAAAGTTGAAAATAGAACTATCCTATGACCCAGCAATTACACTACTAAGTATTTATCCAAAGGACACAAAAATATTGATTCAAAGGGGCACATGCACCCCAAAGTTTATAGCAGCATTATCAACAATAGCCAAATTATGGAAAGAGCTCAAATGACCATCAATTGATAAATGGGTAAAGAAGATGTGGTATACACACACACTGGAATGTTACTCAGCCATGAAAAAGAATGAAATCTTGCCATTTGCAATGATGTGGACAGAGCTAGAGTGTATTATGCTAAGAGAAATAAGTCAGTCAGAGAAAGACAAATACCATATGATTTCACTCATATGTGGAATTTAAGAAACAAAACAGATGAACATAGGGGAAGGAAGAAAAAAGAAAGAGAGGGAGGCAAACCATAAAATGGACTCTTAATGATAGAGAACAAACTGAGGGTTGCTGGAGGGGAGGTGGGTGGGCAGATGGGCTAAATGGGTGATGGGCATTAAGGTGGGCACTTGTGCTGAGCACTAGGGGTTATATGTAAGTGATGAATAACCAAATTCTCCTGAAACCAATATTGCCCTGTATGTTAACTAACTAGAATATAAATAAATACTTCAAACAACAACACAAAAAGGAAATATGGAAAATGCCACACACAAAAAAGATAGTTGTTTAGTATTTCAGTCCCATTAATAGAAAATAAGCTAATTCATTGTAAGAGAATGAATTTGGGACACCTCAGATTATAATTCTGATTTTACATAATTTACAATTTGCATAATAAAATTCTATTTTATTAATACACATAATAATGATATCTTGAATAAAATTATTAAAGAGTCACAGAATGATAGAGAATCATAGAAATTAAGGGTTAGAAAACACTTAGAAGTCTAGCATCTCACCTGAGGCAGAAACCTTTTCCTTCAACATCTGACCTTTGTTTCTATACATTGTGTTTGTGGAAGTTCATTACTTCACCATTTTGTACAGCTCTAGATATTTTTAAATGTTCCCTTATATCAAGCTGAAGTCTATCTTTACCTGTAACTTCCACTGATTCTTATTAATTCTGCCATGACAGTCCTTCGGATATTAGAAGTCAGATTCCTGTCCTTTCTAGGTTCAATATCCTCAGCTCTTCGAGCTACTTCTCAAATGGTATCTTGGCTAGGTATCTTACTTCTGATTATCACTACTTTTTTATCCCTCTTAAATCAGTCCTTATGTGTGCATCAATGAATCAAGTATTAGTTAAGCAATAGCCTCAGTATTACTTAGCGCTTGCTGTAAAAAATAATGTAGACCTGATGTAATAAACAACAGAAGTGAGTAGAGGATTTTGAAGTAAGTGCTAGATAGATATTAAGTATAAAAGAGTGCTGAAAGAAGGAAAATCAGCCAAAGGCTAGTATAGAAAGCCAAATATAGGGTGATGAGGATCTGGACTGAGTTGCAATGGAAATGAAACAGAATGGACAAGTATATGGGATGTTTCAAAGCAAACATCAACAAGATTTAGAAAATTGAGTAAATCTCACGAATAAAGGAAAGGTGATCCAAAGCATAATGCAGGCTCCCAAGCATATGTGGCTGATAATGTTAGAGCTATTTTTTAAGATTGTGGAAGGGAGCACCAGTTTGGGAGTAAAAGGCAGAAAATAATGAATTTGCTTGAGTTTGGAGCAAAATTAAGATAACCATTTAGAAATCTCCCTTAGAGATATAGAAATATGAAACTAGAAGTTTATATATCTGAGATATATGCAAGGAACCATCAGATTTAAGATGACAGTTATAGTCTGAGAAATGATTAGACTGATGGAGAGACCAAGGAGAATAAAGAACAAAATACCTGGGACTGAGCATTGAGTAGTCACATAAGTTGATATGGTTCCTGCCAGAAATCACAGAGGAAGTAGAAGAGAAGCAGATCTTAGTGCAGGTCACATTTACAAGGCGCTAGTTAGTTGATACAGCCAGTGTTCTGGAAATGTTGACTAAATTAGTAGTAACAGTGATAATAGGAAAGTCAGTTTGAATTCTAAAACACTCTATTATGTTGGCCCCAAATTCTAAAATTCTACATTTTTTAATCCTCAGGATTTCTGAAGCCCACTCCATGTTGAAAAAAGAAAAATGTACTAATTTTGGCTGTCACCACTATATATTCTCTTTACAAGTAAATACTCATTTAATTATCTTAAGTATTAGAAATAATTAACACAGTGTAAGAATAGGTGGACTTATGTTTTTTATTGTAATGGGGGGTAGTCAGTAAGACAGGAGATTCATGAGACTCAAATATGTAGATATAAAGAAACCAGCCATCTGAATGATTGGTCTGCATAAGAGTGACAGCTAGATATAACCAGATGATTGATGATTCACAGTATTTTGTGGAATACTAAACTTTGTTGGTAATCATGTTTTTTTACAACAGTATGTAATTTATGTAATTATATCCTTGTGATTGATGGTACAAAATTCCAAAAGCTCATAAAAAATGTACATTTGAGTGTTTCAGGTGCTTCTATCATTTTAGAAGCCTTTTCCTTTGAATATTGCATTTCTCCCATTTTTCAAAAGTAGCTCTTTGTGTGTGTGTGTGTGTCTGTCTGTCTGTCTATTGATACAAATGCAATGCTTTCATTATCCTGGGGATGGGGGAAAGTTTATATGCCACCATATAATGTTGTCATCAAATGATCTTCCTAAATTATTTTGTGTGTGTGTGTACAGCCACAATTCCTTCCGGAGACACCTACCAAGGCAAATGCAGGTTTCCAGTGTTGATTTTAGCATGGGCACAGAACCCGTTTTACAAAGAGGAGAAACAACAACCAGCATTGGGAGGATAAAACCAGAGCTCTACAAACAGAAATCAGTTGACTCTGAGGGCAACAGGCAAGAAGATATCAAAACCTGTGGGAAACTTAACTTCACCCTCCAGTATGACTATGAAAATGAACTTCTAGTTGTTAAAATTATCAAAGCCTTAGATCTCCCTGCTAAAGACTTCACAGGCACTTCTGACCCTTATGTGAAGATGTATCTTCTTCCAGACAGGAAGAAGAAATTTCAGACCCGTGTGCACAGAAAGACTTTAAATCCTCTATTTGATGAAACTTTTCAATTTCCTGTAGCATATGATCAACTAAGCAACCGAAAACTACATTTCAGTGTATATGATTTTGACAGATTTTCTAGACATGACATGATTGGGGAAGTGATTCTTGATAATTTGTTTGAAGTCTCTGATCTCTCCAGGGAAGCCACAGTGTGGAAAGATATTCATTGTGCTACCACGGTAAGTAAGAATTCCACCAATATACTGGTTTTTATTTGACCAGCAGTGGTATATAAAACTAATTATCACCAGCTTATTGTAGTAAGTTTACAAAGTTATAGAATTTATATGCTAAGAACCTGCAAAGGTAGGATTTGATTACATACATAATAATAATTCAGCCACCTAACACAATATTAGTAATTATGTAAATAAAAAAATAGCTCTTTAAGTTACCAAAAATAGTGGTTGTTTTCTCTCATAAAATGTTTATTTAACCTGTGTCTTCGTAGTTAATATTGACTTTCATTATTTAAGAAGATTTTGTTCCTCAGATCAAACCTAAAATGTACTTTGATGCTATTTTGAAAAGCCCTTGGGTGAGTTTAAAATAGCCCATTCCTACAGAGGCTTTCATGAAATAGACATGATTACAGAATTTGAAATGTTGAATGATGATCATAAGTGATCGTTTATATTAGAATTTTTCTTTTCCATTACAAAATGCTTTCTCTGAATATAAAATAGTAACTTTAATAATGAAAATTTGGAAAACAGTAAAAAACAGTACAAAATTAAAATATTCTATAATGCTACCAATTATATGTAATATTATGGCATATTGCTTTCTAAATTTTTTCTATACATGTTTTAAAATTATTGAGATCAAACTATGTTTAAAAATTTCCACACTGATTTTCTTTCATGCTACATTTGTTTTAGTGCATGGTGTTTAAATATACGATCTATTTACCTAACCATTCTCTTATTGTTGGATATTTGAGTTAGGCATAAATTTTGTTATACTAAAAAATGTTGTGTTCTTTGTTACATAAATCTGTTTTATCTGAGATTATGTGTCTAGGACAGAATTATGGAATTGGAACTAGAGAACTGGTCACTTAGGTTAGACTGCAGAATTGTTTTGTTTTGGGGGTTTTTTTTGTTTTGTTTTAAGAGAGAGACAGAGCTGGCCTGGGGGCGGGGGGGAGGGGCAAAGGGAGAGGGAGAAAGAGACTCTTAAACAGGCTCCACACTCAGCACAGAGCCCAACATGGGGCTTGATCTCCTGACCCCGAGATCATGACCTGAGCAGAAATCAAGAGTGGGATGCTTAGCCAACTGAGCCACCCAGGTGCTCCTGATTTTTGGGGTTTTCAATGGAGCCATTTAATTTTTTACCACCAGGTTAGGTTGTCTTTATGAATTTACCATCTTTTGTCCAAATTTTACCAAAATTTATAAGCTTAAAATTTGGAGTTTTTAATAGAGGTAAGGGATTATTTTAAAAATAAGGAAATTATATTTTAATTCAGAGTAATTCCTTTTTTTATTTTTCTCCCATCAGTGTTTTACTAATTAAAATCAGTATTTGGGGTCATTATGTTTTCACTATAATTATTATACGGATGAGGTAACTTAAAATTTTATACTTCCAATTTGTTGCATTGCATCATCATAACATTTTCAATTGTTAGGTTTTTATTCCACGGGAACAAAGAAGAAATTTTCAAACTGGATCATATTTCAAAGGTACATTGGGGCTCTTTCGATTTCATGGTGTTTTTCACTTTATTACCTATATTCCTACAGGGAAAAAAATGGTGAGCAGTGATTTTTACTGTTTTAAAAAGTATGACACCTTCTAGAATTCTACAAATACAGATAATAATTAATTGTTACGTTCTTTCTTTCTTGATTCCCCAATATTATATTATTCCTTCTTTTATTCATTCAACAAATATTTGCTAAGTGCCTACTATGGGTTTGGCATGTTCTAAGTAATAGGGATGCAAAAAATTGTTCCGAAACATGTTCTTGGGCCCACGTGGGTAATCTAGGATAACTTCCCCATCTTAAAGTTCATAATAATCTTAATCACATCGGCAAAGTCCCTTTTGCCATGTAGGTAACATATTCACAGATTCTAGAAATTAGGATGTGGCCATCTTTGGGAGTGTATTTATTCTGAGTACAACATCTATCAACATTTTCATTTCAATATTCTGGATACAAAAAGAAGTAGGTAGATAATAAAATATATTATTAAATTATTCTAGCCAAATGACATTTCTCTGTAACTGGAACATTGAGCCACTCATTGTTCTAGATACTGCTTATGGCTTTTCTGTTGGGAAGATAGTAATGAAACCTAAATTTCTTGACTATGACACCAAATATTTACTAGTATCATCTTTATGGTTAGTGTAATATACACTAGTATCATCTTTATGGTTAGTGTAATGTTTAAGTAAAGCTTCTCTTCAGCTTTTGAAAAATCAGTAAACAATTTTATATTTCAGATTAATAAAGTGAAAAAATGTGAGTTGAAGTTTGCTTAAGAAATCTTTTCTTACACATTTTAACTTTAAATAATTTCATACAGAAATATAGAGTTTTCTACAGAGAAGAAGAAAGAAAGGAAAGAAATAAAAAGAAATGTAGTCATATACCTTCACTTATCCAAGTTTTGTAGAAACCTGCAAAGGTGATCCAACTATGTAAACACAGATTTTATGTAACAGATAAATCTCTTTATATCAGGAGACACTAATGACAAATACACATAAATAACTAGTTAAACATAGATCTTAAGCCACTCTTATAATTTAAGGTTCTTATTTGAAATAATCACGTATGAGTTTTTTAAAAGAGTAACTTTATATCCTGCAAACTTCCAACTTAAAAATTCTAAAATTTAGTCAAAAAATTTTGTTACCAACTTGAAATAGTTGATATATTTTTAATGTTTAATGAATCTCTTTAGTATCATTAAGTCCTACTTTACTATCATATTGATATAAATGCCATGGATCTCTTTTTACTTTTTCAGGCCAATGATAATGATTATTAAAAGTAGAACTCTATGGAAATCAGAGTTGCTGCTTTTTTGCGATTGTTGTTTTTAATTATTTTGTTTCTCATTCCAACAAATTTTTATCATAGAGTCTCTGTCAGTTTTTTCCCCATGTATCCAAAGACCTGTCCAGGGGCGCCTGGGTGGCTCAGTCAGTTAAGCGGCTGCCTTTGGCTCAGGTCATGATCCCAGGGTCCTGGGATCAAGCCCCACATCAGGCTCCCTGCTCGGCAGAGAGCCTGCTTCTCCCTCTCCCTCTGCCTGCCTCTCTGCCTACTTGTGCTCTCTCTCCTTCTGTCAAATAAATAAATAAATAATAAATAATAAATCTTTAAAGAAAAAAAAAGACCCATCCAAGGCCTTATTCAAAAAATCTTCCTAGGCCAGTTCACTAAATGAAATTGATTTTTTTTTTCTACAGCATTGGATTCAAATAACTTCAATTTGATTACATAAGTATTTACTGAGAAACTTCTATGTACAAAGCTTATACTTCGTTCTAAAGTGGAAATAAAGACTAGTAAAATACAAGTTTTGGTCAAGAACTTTAGTCTAATAGAAGAAACAAGTAAACAAAGAAGTAAAGTATATGCTAATATATAATTAATAACTATGTAATATCTTCCTGATAACCTCCACAAATGTGGTCTTGTTCACACACACACATTCACACGCTCTCACTCTCTCTCATACAGATTATGTCTAATATGAATATAGTATAAAAGATCACCATATGAGGATGACAGAATTCTGAAAAAAAGAAAGGGATGTTTCTTGAAGAGAAAACAGCATGAGGAAAAAGAAAGCAAGTTCTAGGACATTTTCAGGGGGAAAACAGTAGGCTTGTGAGTTTGGGAATATGAGATGAAGAAGGGACCAAAGGGAACCAAAACTAGAATGTTCTATTTAAACTACACTCAGTAAGCCCTTTATTGCTGTAGAGGTTTATATTTATTTTGTGAAGAGTGAAACTATTAGAGCTGTTACCCTCTATGGCATTGTGTGTACGCTGGGTAGGAGTGAGGGCATATGAAATGTAGGGGGCCAGGTAGGAGTCTAACATGGCAGTCTAGATTAGAAGAAATAAAGACTGGCTGAGACTGGTAGTAATGGAAATGGAAAGAAGCTAGCATCGGCCATGGAAGTGCCATCTGAGGCATGTATTTAAACATTTTCCAAGTAGATGTCTTACGTCTTCCCCTTGCCTCTAAGCTGGAAGACAGAAATCATCTTGTACATCTCTTGTATTCTTTACAGCATATATGAGCACTTTGTAATTAATCAGTAAATACTTGTTGAATAAATTAATGTAGCAAATTCTCATAGTAGGTCAAGTTTAAGAATGTATATAAGTATAAATCTGCCACTACCAGAGGGCAAAAACAATGCAGTCTTGTACCCTGTTTACAAATTAATAAATATATGCTTAGTTCTATTTGTTAACATCAACTACTTTCTGTAACAAAAAATTAAAAATTTATTCAGTGTGTGGCATAAATTCATATGCAAAATAAAGCAGGAATATTTTATTGTCAAAAATCCTTTCAGGTTGAAACAAAAGTCACATATTTTGTATTCATAATTTCATTACTAATTATTTCTATACAAGAAAGATTAATATTTTTATCAGGAATTAGCAAGGTTTTTAAAATTTAAGATTGGGAATAAAAAGGAAGTTTGAGGAATAAGGAAATAAAAAGGTATGTCTTTATTCTTTACAAAAAATTAATTTTCACTTGAAGGATCATCCCACTATATACAGAAATATGGCAAGCCAGTCATCGCTTGCACTAATATAGAAATATCTCCCAACATAGGGAAAAATCACATTGAAGAACAGTGTGTACCCTATGCCACTATTTTGGTAATGAGAAAGAAATATATATTCATATTTGGTTATATATATATTAGTAAAGCCTATTTAAGGACACACAAGAATCTAATAGTTACCTATTGGCAAAAGTGGTAGAAACTAGTTGAACATAGAAAAGGAATGATTTGCAACATATTGCTCCATATACATTAATTTTTAAGCTATGTAAGTATATTTTTCAAATTTTTAATTAACTTTTTTCAAGAAGTCACTCATTATAAAGACTAATTTAAATGTAGTGATCTCATGCACACTCAAGAAGCCATTGAAAGTATAGGTAGCTAAAGAAAAGCTTTTCTTTTTTTGAATAGAACTAGCTCTATTTTACATATTTATTTACTCATCTAATCAATGAACATTTTTTTCAGCACCAATGATGTTCAGACACTGAGGAATTCTCACAGGAAAAGAGAGTGTATGCACATAACCACAATGACCTGGTTTACAGCTATAAAGTACTTTAATCTATTATCTTTTAACCAAGGATCTGTCAAGTTTGAAAGAGTAGACCTTGACATGCCAAATACAAACTATTGTGTTTGTTGTACCAACCAGAGTGCTGAATGTACTAGCTGAGCTTGAGTTTGAAGTTATGTATTTTAATACCCAGTACCAAAATATCTTTAAATGTTTAAAAGTTTTTTTTATTTGTTTTCTTGCTTCTAGTGACATATTTTTAATTTTTCCCGTGAGCATCCTGAATCTATTCCAGGATCAAAATAATACTGTTTTTTATTTTGTTTTGGTTTTTTGCATTTAGCTATCAATTCTCTCTTAAATTTTGTTAACTCTGGAATAATTTGTTATCCAATAACATTTTAAAGAGTGGCAAAATTCCAACTTCATTCTAAAGGAAAAACTGTGGTGGAAGGCAAGGCAGTAGAGAGTAAATTTTTTGGTTAGGGGCCATCTAGCTCAACCTTTGGGGTGCAGCAAGCAATATTACAGTCATAGGCCTGCAGATTGGGACAATGAACCCGGATCTGCTCCTCCTTAGGCATTCCTAATTTTCTCTTTCATCTCTGCCATAAACCCTGTCCTGGAGTGTCACAGATACCACATCTGCTAATGGGCCACCATTAATTGACTATTAACTCAAATGATGCAGATAAATTCTATGAACCTATCTATAATGTCTTTTAGTCATTTTGCAAGAATTTATAGCAAGTACCTATGTTGTAATATAAAATCAAATTAAAATTAAGTTCAAAATAACAAAGTCTATCATAGACTATCAAAAGATTATGAAAGTTCCCAAAGTGTGGTTCTTCTTGGCTTTAACACCTGTTCAACTCAGGAAGACTGTTAAGGGACTTTGTCTCCACAAAACAAACAAACAAAGCAGGAACACACCCGTAAAAACACCAGACAAACTAGTGGTTGCTGGAGGGGAAGCGAGTAGAGGGATGGGCAAATGGGGGAAAAGGGAAAAAAAAAATAAGGAACTTTGTCTCATGAATATTTGGTATTCAATAAATCACCATAGTTTTTTATATTATTTTGAAAGTTAAACCTCATCTATGTACATTTAGAGAACAAGGACTTCAGTGTTCTGTCTGTTTTGACTGCCTTTGCATTTCACATGAAAGATTGCAGGCAAATTAGCTTTAAAATAGCCCACAACAATTAAATTAGCCTTTATTATCAGTTTAAGCAGTAGATCCCTGTAATATCGGTTACAGCATTTTGTTTCACAAAACAAAGAAAGTTAATGCATATCTAACACTTAAATTGGTGCCACCAGTTTTAGTCTTTTTTTTTTTTTAAGATTTTATTTATTTATTTGACTGAGAGACACAGCGAGAGAGGGAACACAAGCAGGGAGAGTGGGAGAGGGAGAAGCAGGCTTCCCGCCGAGCGGGGAGCCCAATGCGTGATGCAGGGCTCAATGTGGGGCTCAATGTGGGGCTCAATCCCAGGACCCTGGGATCATGACCTGAGCCGAAGGCAGACGCTTAACGACTGAGCCACCTAGGCGCCCCACCAGTTTTAGTCTTAATTCAACACTGATGCCACACTTTTTAAATAAATAGAGAATTGTTGGGTAAGCACAGTAAGACATTTTGAATCATTGAAAAAACATCAGTCAAAAATTGGTAGCTAACTATATTTTAGTCATAATATTTGGGGTTGTTCAAAAAGCAAGATGATTTTTTTTTTTTTGCCTAAATTCATTGCATCCACATAGTTTCTAATTTAAATTCCTACCTTGCTCAACTTGTAAAGATTTATAACTAACTTCTCTATCACCCTTGGGTCTCTCCCTCTCCCCCCTTCCCCATTGCCTACCCTCATCCCTCTACCCTCTCCCTATCTGGCTATTGTTGAAAGCCCTGTAGCCTAATCACTGAAGAACTTAGCCTTTGGGACAAACTAACAAGCTTTGCATCCCTGCTGTGTCACTTCCCTCTATGGTTTTGAGCAAGTTACAAAATCTCTCTAAACTTTAATTACCTTATCTGTAAAACAGGGATTACGGGAAGGCAAACCATAGTTTGTTGAATAAATAAGATAAATGCTTAGCAGAGCTAGGCATTTGTCAATGTTTACTGTATGTTAGCTGCCAAGAAGTTTTACAGATGCTATCATCAGGCTGTGGTTTTGGTTGTTGTTATGTAGCTTACATATTAAACAGGAATAAAGATCTTGGTGCTAAAAAGTGGTTATGTCCTATTATTATGGTAGGAGGTAGTTTTAGGTGGTATGCTTATCTATGTAGGGTGGAAAGTTTTGCCTAAGAGTTTATTTAAATCTTTTTAGTGACTGTGTACTGTGATTCAGTGAGTATATAATTTTTTATGAAGTATATACTCATAATGTCACATTGCATGCCCCTCATCTGCAACCTGACTCTTCCTTTAACACCGGGCACTTCTCCTCTTTGTTCCTTTACCAACCTGTACGTGCGCTTATTGAGCGCATCTTATAAAACTTCAGGAGCTAAAGTTGCTAGATGTACTCCGTGTGTTCCTTCAGGTTCACTCTCTATCATCCTCTACACTGTTCGGTAGCTCAGGGGGCTGGACTGTTAGGTCCACAGACACTGTTCTCTGGGTTCTGGCAAGAGATGTTAGGGCAGGAGGAGAATGTCATTTGGATATGTATTCTCTCATCTTGCTCTGAGAGATTGCCTCAGTCTGACTGTGTCCTTCACCTGAGGGCACAGTTCCTCTCAAAGCAGCCTTTTCTTTTCACCACTTTTTCCTTCTGAGTCCAGGTAGCTGTCCCCCTTCCCTTGTCCTTTCAGACCTAGGGGTCATCACAGCCCCCCCCACCCACCCACCCACCCATTACCAGTGCCCGGTGCTGTACTCTCTTTTGTGGTTTTCTGACCCCTGCTCACATCTCTGTAGATAGTCCATTCGTTAAGCCCTCTGGAATTAGCCTAGTTTATGTGTGCCATCTATTTCCTCCTGGATCCCTGACTGATAGGCCAAAGGGGAAAAAAAGAACAACAACAAAGAATTCCTGACTACAAACAGTTTAATTTCCTATAACCTTCTTGGACTTTGCCATGTGTCTGAGATATTCTGTGTGTTCATTACCTTTAGTCCTTTAAACGCTTGATTGTAAGACAAGGCCTTCAACCACAGAAAGTGAGAAAGAACCATGGCCATGCTAAAATCCTCTAGTCTTTATACACAGAGAATTTCAAAGGAACTCCTTAAAATGGAATCTCACATTTCACCACAATTGAAAAAGTCAGAATTTCTGCCTCTTAAAAATCAAGATTTCAAACAAGAATAATACATCATTTATTTAGAGTCATCTAGAAAAGTGTATGTTAATATTATAGGTTTCAAAACATGTCTATGTGCCCAATTTCTTACTTTAAAAATTTAAAATAGAAACACTTATAAAACACTATGCATGTCCCTGTTTTTTAAGTAAAATGTACTGAATAATTTGACCTTTTCTGAAGAGAGGTGATCTTTATGACCATTAGTTATAATAAATTTAAAAAGCAGATTTTTATTTCTGTCAATTGCTCTTCTATTACACTATTTCGTCCCCATTATAAGTATACATGCTTCCTGCATTCCTTACCTCTCCAATTTGTTGCTTTTAAAATACCTAAGTTGGGAGAATTGTATACAAATAAAATCAATACATTTTAAATATTGACCAGTGATCTTTTACTCAGAGTAAAGTGCATGAGACTTGTAATAGGTCAGAAGTCTTTTCATATTAATTTTAAAATTCTAGAGTATTTTGGAGTAGGATTTTGAGAACACTCATGTCTAGATCATGTGGTCGTATTATTTTAGAATTGCTAGAGAGTTCAAGTATAATCCTTTAATTTTATAGTTTAGAAAATGAAGGCTTGGAATATTTAAAAAAAATTACTTATGCTCACCCAACTGATTAATAGAAGATCCAGAACTAGATTTTAAATCTTTAACTCTTAGTTCAGTGTTCCTTGTCTTGAATTATCTTGGAGTGTTACCATGTTTGGAATATACTAAAAAGAAATTAAAAGAATTGAATTTTTTTAACATGGAAGTTCAACTTTTGGCTTACAGGGTTGAAATCTCAAAATACTTACATAATTTGAATTAAATAATTTTTTAATATGATACTTATGATAAAAATATGTGTTTAAGGCCTTTAAAATGTCTAATCCTATCAAATCTATCTTGTTCACAACTTGTATCAAAATACATGGAGAACTAAATAATGACTCTCTTGGCCTTTTTAAAAGAACAGTTGGAATCAATGTTATTTCAGGAAATTTCTAGGCAAGTTTTCCTCTCAGATGTAATTAGTGAAAAATCTGTATGTGGGGTATAATTGAATTTTATCATTTGTGTCCTGCTGTATTTTAATGTTTGGAAGTTTCAGGGGATAAGGAGAAGCTCTTCAGCCCCATGACATGCTAGCAACATGCCTGTATCTGTTGCAAGTTTTAGGAATTCAGTATAGTTCTAAAGGTACCATGAGTTAAAGTTGTTCCTTTCTTGTGCTTACCTAGTTTATTATTAACATGCTCTTATATAGTGAAGGGAATATGCAGTTGACTTTTAAATGTGAATGTTCAAAATATTCTCCTCCTTCTCTCTAATAGACTGCATTAGAGTTTCCTATAAATCAGGTAACTGATTTTCTAATTTCTAAAGCATTTTTTCAAAGAAATATAGTACTTCAACTGCTAGCTTTGAAATCTAAGGCCATGAAAACAATTTAAAGTTTGTTGTCCTGGCTAGTAAAATTTGAAGCACTGTTTCTGCTGGGGAAAGTCACAGAGGGAAGCAGAAATCTACAGGAACTAAGTGAGTGTAGTTTCATTGGAAAACTGGCTCTGCTCCCTTCTGCCTCCATTACTTTGGATAAGTTGCTTCACATTTTTGCACTTGTTTCCTCATCCACAAAAAAAAAAAAAAAAAGTTTTATAATAATATCAACCCCACAGGAATATTTTGAAAATCACACGAGATAATAAATGTGAACTTCCTGTAAAAGTTGCCCAGTGTCATTTATCACCAACATGCTACACTCTTGCACACAGCTATTTGTTATCTACTTGATTGCTAATATCCCAGTGTCTTCCATGTTTTAAATTTCTTACCCTAATAATTAAATTTCCTAAATGAATCACCTTCATGTTTTTTAAAAAAATGAATGAGATACTTTTTCTTGATCCTTTTCTTCAATCTTGAATAAAATATGACAATGTTATAAGAGACTATGCCATGGCTTATATCACATTCAGTCTTTCTATAAATTTAATTCACTAAACCAGAGATCTTACTGACTGAATATCAATTTTATTCATGTCTTTGGAGTGCTTTTAAATTTTTAAATGCTCTATGCACAATCCCACACCCCATGGTAAGCAAAGGGATGCTTTACAAGTACAGGCACTTATCAAATGCCAGTCTACAAAAGAGCTGATAATCAGAAGCAGAAAATTATGCCCAATCAGGCTTTGGTCAAAGGAAATAGGCTGCAAATATGTAACTTACAGTCTAGTTATGTATGAGTAGCAAGTGTGATATACTGGCCATCCAGAGAAAATAATGGATAGAAAAACATTTTGTAGGGGCGCCTGGGTGGCTCAGTCGGTTCAGTGTCCAGCTCTTGGTTTAGGCTCAGGTCAAGATCTCATGGGTTGTGGGATCAAGCCCCCACAGGGCTCCACACTCAGCAGGGAGTCGGCTGGATTCTCTCTCTGACCCTCCCCCAACTTACACGTCTACACACGCTCTCTAAATAAATCTTTTAAAAAAAAGAACATTTTGTAATGGAGGCTAGTTACCTGCTCTGCTCACTTACAGAATAGGGATCTTAAATCCATCAATTCAACCAACTCTATTTCTCCTATTTACCAGGCATTCTTCTGGATGTTTTAGAGCATAATCTGTCCCCAGTGTATAAGGCCTACTTTCTAGAAAAGGGAGGCAGGTAATAAGGAAGGAAATAGGTAGTGTGTCCAATGAATGAACTGCTATGTGAAACAGAGGCAGGGTAAAAGGACAGGAAGTGGCAGTGGAGCGGGGCCACTCTAGATAGAGTGGTCAGAAAGGGAGCTCTCTGATGACACTGTTAGGAGATGAGATCAAAGACAGCTCAAGGTCAGATCTTTTGGAGCCCTCGAGCCATGGAAAGAGCTTTTAGTTTTAGTCCGAGTGACTTGTGAGACCATTGGTGGCTTTTGATCAGAAGTGAGCCATGGTGTCACTTAGCATCGATAAGATCTCTGACGACTATGTGGAGAATAGACACTGGGGAACAGAGGTTGTTTGGTTTGCATCAAATCATGCTCAGAGACTAGATTGTCTTTGCCAGTAATTTGTTTAACATGGGTTCACCATAGGAATTATAATGTATAATAATATTTCACAAACCAATAGCATACGGGATAACGTCTCTTAGTATGCCAATAAAGAGATACCAAGCCAATAATAGATTAATTACACTCTTGTTCCAGGCCAAGAGGAAATGAATGAAATAAAGTCCACATTTTGTTGAGGTACTCCTTTTAGCAGGTTTGTTCTCGGTAGAGTCGGTCTTTCCAACTGAACTGTGGGTATCAGCTGCTGGCCTTGCAGGAGCTAGGAGGATGTAGCTAGCAGGCGGCGGCACCGCATGCAGAGAAGATGGGCTGCCCGGAAGGTTACTACCCGAGGGACACAGCTTGCCTCACTACCTGGCCTGAGTAGCCTGGCCAAGGCAGGAACACGTGTCCCTTCTCTTCCTGACACTGCTGCACAGTTTCCCAGCACTGCCAACCAAGAGTAGCCTGGCCATGGCAGGTGCAGCGGTCTCAAAATCGACAGACAGCCATTCAGATTAGCAAAGAGGAGCCTTGCCCAGACCAAACACTCAAGTTACTGGTCAAATCTTGGTTTTTAAAGTTTTAAGGTCCATCACATGATGGACACCCCTGCCATTACTCTGGTATCAATAAGGTAATGATCCTCTCCTTTTCATGTGCAAGAATTTGGTAAGAAAATTTTAATATCTAACTGCAGAACAACTTCATTGAGACAAGGTATTCAAAACAAGTCCAAACCACAAACAGTGTTGTCCAAAACAAGCTTTCAAAACATGGGTTTGAAATCATAATGAGTCAGTACACAATAGGGGTGAAACTATATAAACTAATTTAAGGTAGACCCTAAAATAGGGAAGCCAGGTTCATCCAGTCCAAGTGTCTTTGTACAACTGTACTGAGAGGGATGTCTCTAATGAGGAATTTAGGTATTTAAAAGCTTCAAATAGGGGCGCCTGGGTGGCTCAGGCATTAAGCGTCTGCCTTCGGCTCAGGTCGTGATCCCAGGGTCCTGGGATCGAGCCCCACATCGGGCTCTCTGCTCGGCAGGAAGGCTGCTTATCCCTCTCCCATTCCCCCTGCTTGTGTTCCCTCTCTCGCTGTGTCTCTCTCTGTCAAATGAATAAAATCTTTTTAAAAAACAATAAATTTAAAAAATAAAACTTTCAAATACTCCAAGGAGAGCTGCATAGTGTACTGTGCAAGTTTCTATGCCACTATCTATAAGCAGTGATTAAGGTTTGAGAATAAGTCTCCAGTTCCTCTCACCAAAAAGTTTAAGGTATCTCTTAATCAGTATTATAAAGGGAAAAGTTCTTATTAAAGTTGGATCTTCTTGTGCCCCAAGTTGCTCTTGTCCCAGTGTCTACATTGGGCTATCCCCTCTGCTTCAGGCTGCTCATTATACCAGTAGTTATGAAATTTGATTTGTTAAGTCTGTGAAAGACCTCAGCTCTTCCAAGGCCTCAGCTCTTCTCTACAGCCTCAGCATTTTGTCCCTCCTAGTGGCTAAGTCTGAGGCTGTGTTGGATAGGATAAAAGCTAAACCATTTGGCAGGCAAAATTATTTCCCGCTGGGATTGGGAGCGGAAAATGGTTCTCCCACTGAGCAGAAACACGGCACTATTAAATAGCATCGCTGACAATAGTAGCTCTGGGTCGTGACTATTGATCACTTAATGCTCAGTGGGGTTTGTAATCATCCCATTTCTAACACTGCCATGTTCTCTGCCCCCTTTCTGCCCTGACTTCAGCAAAGTTTCACCTGGACTTTGTGCCATGGCCAAGCACAACACTTAATATTACACACTTACTGAAAAGTGTGTTCTTTCCTTCCTGCAGAAATACAAGCAAGTCCTGCTAAAGGACACCTACTGAGCATTTTCTGTCTTCAAGTGGAGATGGTGGGGAAGAATCAATAATGCAAATGTATGTAAAAGTCCAGGAGTCTAAATAGGTGCTGTGACAGAACCTTCCTTTGCCTCCCCCATCCTCGTTGACCATGGTGAGATCTGGTTTAATCACAATCACTAGGAGAAGGAGGAAGGGCAGGAAGGAAGTGTTGTGCGAAAATTGTGGTTCTTTGAAAGAAAAGGAAGGAAGTGGGCTAGAAACTGGAGAAGATTTTAATGTTAATTACATTTTTTAATTGTATTCTTTTTTTTTTAAGATTTTATTTATTTATTTGACAGAGAGATATAGCGAGAGAGGGAACACAAGCAGGGGGAGTGGAAGAGGGAGAAACAGGCTTCCTGCTGAGCAGGGAGCCCGATGCAGGGCTCGATCCCAGGACCCTGGGATCATGACCTGAGCTGAAGGCAGACACGCTGAACCGACTGAGCCACCCAGGCGCCCCTTCTAATTGTATTCTATTAAACAGCTTCCTCCTCCTTCTTTG
The DNA here is from genome assembly GCF_004348235.1 of Phoca vitulina. NCBI lineage: Eukaryota > Metazoa > Chordata > Mammalia > Carnivora > Phocidae > Phoca > Phoca vitulina. Next base: position 10,062,448 of record NW_022589752.1, on the reverse strand, counting down.
CCTCCCAGAGTCACGAGACAGCCTGTTTGGTGGAAATGCCCAGATGTGCAAGGAAAAAATGCAATTTATACACCTTAAGGATACATTTGATTCTGAAATTCCAATGCACTATAGAATTACAGCAAACATAATTCCAGATCACACTAGAGTAGAGAGATCTATGAAAAATAAAGTTTAGTAAAAACCAATAGATAAGTATCCTCTAAGTTAAGCTCCCCAAACCTTTAGCGTATCTTTACATGGCTCAAAACTCTTAACGACTATTATACTCCCAGGTCTACCATACATACACATGCCCTTGCACAGTTCCAGGGGGCTCCACTCAGAGCCTGCACACAACATCCATAAACAGTGTCTTTGCTAACTTGTTCTCTGGTTACTGAGTAGCCTTCAGTCCTTCAAACAGTAGATGTCCTTACTGCCACTGAAGTCATGACCTGGCCTGATGCTTTTATGATTTATTCATTCAATACGTTTTTTTTTTTTATTGAGCATCAACCTTATGCCAGTCACTGATCCTAGAAAAATTGTTGTAAACAAGGAAAGATATATTATTTTTGTTCAACATCTACTGTGTGTCAGACTGGGCCCATAACATATATTAGCTTTGTATATCATCAATTTATAATTTAAATGCAACCCTTCCGGGTAATTGTCATAACCATGAAAATGGATCTCATCCTGACTATGATAAAAATCAGGGTTGATCTACGTATTCCTGAGGAGGGGTCATTTTTTTTTTTTTAATTAGAGAGAGAGCACAAGCAGGGTGGAGGGTCAGAGGGAGAGGGAGAAGCAGACTCCCCACTAAGCAGGGAGCCCGATGTGGGGCTCGATCCCAGGACCCTGAGATCATGACCTGAGCAGAAGCCAGACACGCTGAACCGACTGAGCCACGCAGGCACCACAAGGAGGGGTCATTTAGAATAAGGCCAGTGTGTTGCCATTTAAATTATCCTATGTCATTGCCAGAGCCAGTGGTCTCTGTTTACCTTTTAGTCATGGTTGGACCCCCTTCTCTGCATCTCAAGCCTCTTTATATGCTGCTCCCTCTGTTTTTAATTCTCTTTACCTTTAGTCATTCTTCAAAATTCAGATTAAAAGTCACCTACCTCTGAAGTCCTCCTAGATTTCATGAAAAGAATCAGGTATGTTCATTATCCAGTATGGTCTTTCCCCATGTTTCCCCAACCAGATCAACCGTGACCCTGTTCTTGAATTTGAAATTGAGCTATTAGCACTAGTTGATCCTTTGTGGTTTTTCTAATGAAGCTCTGCTGGGTCTATAGCAAACAAGGGCTAAAGGGGCCTATTCATACATTCCTGAACATGCTTGAACTATATATACTATTTAGTACTCATTTTACCAGTGCTTAAAGTTACAAAATTTTAGAGCTGGAAAATAAATTAGTTCATCTCTTTGAACACCCTCATGTTATACCAAAGAAACTGAGGTCGAGTGAGGCTAAGTGGATTGCCCAAGGTTAAATTCCATGATTTTCTCAGGTGGATGGATGATGTGAGTCAGAGAGAAATAAATATTTTATAGTAGTTTGAATGCAGTAGACCCACTCTGGGTCTGCGTTGCACAGTAGCTTCATTTTGTGAGCAGACGAATGAAAAACTAGTAATTTAATGAAGTTGCTCATTTGATCTAACACATTGTTTAACAGTGTGAGGAAAACCATCCATTTTCTTACCATCCAGGAAATGTGGAAGGCAGGCAGCATTTAGGGTGCTAAGTGGATGTGAGGACTACTGTCACCATGGCAACCAGTTTTTTTTTTTTCAATAAGTCTTAATGATCTTACTTTCTAATATATCTCTGAATTCAAACCTTTCCTCAGCCAACCTTCACATACCTGTTTATTTTAATGGCCCCTCTCCCTTTTTAAAAAATATTTATTTATTTGAGAGAAAGAGCTGGGGGTTTGTAGAAGGAGAGAGAGTCTTAAGCAGACTCCATGCTGAGTGTAGAGCCCGATGTGGGGTTCGATCTAATGACACTGAGATCACGACCTGAGCTGAAACCAAGAGTCCGACACTCAACCAACTATGTCACCTAGGCGCCCCACCCCTCTCTTTTTTTCATCCTAATCTAGCCTACTCAAAACAAAGAAATTTTTTCCAAATATTATTTTCATTACCAACTAGTACATGGGAGATGTAGGATTTTAACTCTGGCTTTCCTGATCTGGGAACCTATATGCCCTTTTCATTCTGCCAAGCTCCCACTCTTTCATATTACCAACACCTTTGGATCCCTTTTATCCCTATTATCCATAGGAGTCACAGAATAAACTACATAGAGCCTTAAACCTCCTCCTCCATGTCACCAAACTCCTTATTTCTCAACATAAACTGCCCGTTCTTATTTGTAAATATTAATCATCGTACTCACATACAACATTATTCCTCTTCTTCTCTGCCAGTCCCATGTCTTTAGGTTCTCAAACCCTAATGTGCTGTTTACTTCCCTCCAGGGGTGATTCCCTTGGTTAGAACATGCTGTAGTTATCAAGCCTTGAATCTGCTTCCCCTCCATCTCTGTACTCAGTTGCTATAGTTTAATCTTACTATTAGCTCAGTCCTGAAATAAGATGTGCAATGCAACTATTTGTATATCAACTTACCTTTCCAATGACTTTTATTTCTATCTTGGAGAGATGGTACATGGAAAAATCTTTATAACTGTGACTGGGTTTATGAGGTTAACTTTAGCCAATTATTAGAAAATGATCTTTATCTACCCAGCTCTATGTCTGTGGAACCAGGATGAAGAAATCAAATGTAAGTCCCTGACCCAGCCTCAGTGTTAGCCTTTTTCACAATACAGTCAGAAGATTGTCACTGTGAATGTTCCAACAAATACATTAGTGTGTATGAGAATGGTCTTCTTACTTGAAAGAAATTTTATGGAACACTATATGCTAGACTTAAAGCAGGGTTTCAAATGATTATTTGCCCAAAGATACAATGGTTTTTCCAAGGTTAATATGGGAAGTTCGTGTTTATATAGAATTGAAATAAATGAGGTTATCCATAATTAAACTTTTCAGAAACCCAAAGCCTTTCTCATTCTAAGAAACTAAAACCCAAAATTACCAGTTCAAATATTTTAAGGATTTTGGATAAAAATAACTCCAAAGTAGTGTATGCTTCTCTACTTTCTTAAACAGAACATATAGAATATTTTTTCTAAGCTTAGTGACTCAAAAACCATCATTTTGAATATTAATTACTGTTGAAATCTATAATAAAATGATGTTTTTAAGTTAGTGAGGCATTATTAGTGTCAGTTCCCCTTGATACAAAATGATTCCAGATTGTTATCCTTTTTCAAATGTTTCCTTCTTTCTTGTATGAGTAGTGTCTTTCCAGCTATCATTTATTGCTGCCTTCACCAGACCGACAGCTGTTACTTTCCCCATCTCCACATTCCACCTGTGAGTTTTGACCTGCTGTAGATTAATATACCAAGTAAACATTCTTGTTAGAATTTTGTCAAAAAAAATAGTAAATGGGTAAATGAATAAGTAAATAGTAAATGAATAAGAAATGAGGTAGTCTCATTTAAAAGAATTTCACCATATAACTTTGTTCTATTTATGCTATATGTTCAGAGAACTTTCAACTTATTTTCTGGGTCTTTGCGGTGCAGGAGGGGGTTCAGACTGTTGGGACTGAGTATGGCCTTATAAATTGCAATGATCTTGAGCAGAGAAGAAGTGGCAATTAAAACTCAACCCGCTCTCTGGAGCTGGGCCATCAACACAGAGACAGACTCAGTGGGGTTACCAACAATTAGTGCACACTAGCTCATAGGACTGTAGCCAAAATCTGGAGTTCTGCTGTTACATTTGTTACAGGACCTTTTTAAAGGTTATACAGCCATTTACCTTCATTAAGTTCATTTCTCATAATTATCTCTTAGATTGCTTCCAGATTTAAAAAGTTGTAGAATATTGGTATTTACCTTAGAGAGTATTCTGCCCTTTTCAGTGTGTATGCAATTTCAGTTCTTTCACATTCATACTTCCTGAAGGAAATATCTAGTCTAATGAAAAATCTAACTTTTGTGCAGTTATTATGCGTGCATACTATACATTAATCTTTACCACCAGTTCATTCCAGTTTCATTAAAACTCCTGACCTCATGGAGTTTAAATATTTAAGGAGACTTCTTACTACTACAGTAGGCAAAAAGCCAGCTAGCCTGTCATACAGAGCTGCCTGGGAATGTTCTTTAATCATGCTCTTTGCTTTCAATTTATTTAGGCTAGTGCTTTGGTCAGCTCCTCAGTTTAACTTCTTTATGTTTACCACTACCTGTTAATAACAGACAGTCAAAATCATGTTGCAGCTGGATAGAAAGGACCTTTGAGAGATGGAACCAAATACAGTAAACTTTCTTTGTTCCAACCAGTAAGCATGTGATATAGCTAGAGAAGTAGAAAAATTACTTCCACAGATTGTTTCATGTGTGAAAGTAAAACCATATCAATCATACACATAAAAATATGTTTTATTTACTAATCCCTTTAGATGTCTCTGTCTGTGTACTTTTGTCTGTTTGTATGTGGTACGTTCCCTCTTGGACTGTAATCACTTCATCTCTGAGATCATGTCCCCTATTTCCTCCCTAGTTTCTCCATTGCCATCCCCACCATGTTTCTTGGTAGAACTTAATACTTGCTCTCTACATTCATAAAGGGATCCCTTAATTTTTTTACCAGCTGGTGACAAAATATGCCTACTTTTATAGATAGTTCCTGGAAGGAGAAATACAGAGTGAGAGAAAGGGAGGGGTGGTGGCTGCCAGACAGAAAACTTCAGAGAAAACTCTATTGACTCAGCCTAAAGAAACACTGGAAAAGAGATAGAAAGAGAAACAGGAAGATAATCATCAGATAAAATAAGATCCAGACTTATTTTCTTAGCCTTTTAGAGCCTACTCTTTTCCTTCTCAACTGAGATTTTCAAGGACAGACTCATGCCAAATCTATCTTGGTATGTATGGCACCTACCAGCACACCTATCAAATAATACTCAGTAATTGCCTGGTGGTGAAAAGAATGAATCCTTAGTAGGAGGTTGTACTCTTTCTGTTTTTTTCTCAGGCCTCTCCCGTTGGATCTTGCTCACTATTTTGGGTTTGCAGCATTCCAACAGCCCAGAAGAGACCCAGTTGGATATATCTTTGCTTTAAAATATTTTTTTACTGAAGTTCTTAAAAAGTAATAACTGCTTTCCTTAATTAATTTTTTCTCATTATCCAGTACTTACCAAGCACCTGATCTGTGTAAGGTACTGCTCCATGTGATGGCAATACAGCCATGAATAAAACAACATCCTTTATTGTATTTCAGACCTGTGTTAAATGCCGTAGACTTTACTTACATTACTTACATGTAATGTCAGTACTTTACTTACATTATCTCATTTAATGATTAAAACCATGGTTGAGTGGGTATTTTCCTCAATTTGAAAATGAAGTTTCAGAGATTCAAAGCTTAATTAAATTTCCTAGGATCTCACAGCTAGGAAGTAGAAAACAGAAGTCAAACACAAGTTTAAATGACTCTAGGTTTATGCTCTTAATTAGCAGGCTCTACTACTTCTAGACCATGAATAAAGAAACAGGAATTACATAAATCAGAACCTAAGCTGTAAGAGTAAGTCCAACAAAGGTTAATAGTTTGTCATGAAGAATTTTTAAGAACCGGGGCGCCTGGGTGGCTCAGTCGTTAAGCGTCTGCCTTCGGCTCAGGTCATGATCCCAGGGTCCTGGGATTGAGTCCCACATCGGGCTCCCTGCTTGGCAGGAAGCCTGCTTCTCCCTCTCCCTCTCCCCCTGCTTGTGTTCCCTCTCTCTCTGTGTCTCTCTCTGTCAAATAAATAAATAAAATTTAAAAAAAAAAGAATTTTTAGGAACCTAGTTCTATGGGCCTGGGTGCATAGCAGCTTATTTCCTGCCAAATTAAATCTCCCACATATTGTCTTACCAGGAATGATCTGATTAAATCCTGTAAGCAGCTTTTTGACAAGCATCCTAAATATGCATTGTTCACACTCATTTTCATTTGTCCACCATCTGTGCAGCTATGGAGAGGAAATATATATCAGGGTACTGTGGACAGTTCAAATTCATATTTGATACAAAGCGGGTCAGTTTTTGTCCATCTGAACTATAATCTTTTCATTCCTTCAAAAAGATGCACTGAGAGCCAGCTATGTACCAGGCACTTCAGGAGGATGTAGCAATAAAAAGACAAGAATTCTGCTGTCCTAGACCTTATATATGGGAATTGGGGAAACAAAAGATGAATTTAAAAGATAATTTCTGATGATTATAAGTGCTATGAAAAAAAAAACGTGAAGGATCTGTGAGTAGGTGAGCATAGGATAGGAAGGGGGAAGGTCTTACCGAGGAGATGCCGTTTGAGCTGAGTCCTGCATAGTTAGGAGTCATCCATGGAAAGATACATGAGAAAAAAAGAAAATGCACCAGGCAAAAGCAGGAACAAACTGCATTTGTTTGAATAACAGAAAAAAAAAAAAAAAGGCTTTTGAGTCTGTATCAGAATAAGCTGAGAAGAGAGGCGAGAAATAAAGTTAGAAAGATGGGTAGGGGGCGTCTGGGTGGCTCAGTCGTTAAGCATCTGCCTTCAGCTCAGGGCATGATCCCAGGTTCCTGGGATCAAGTCCCACATCGGGCTCCCTGCTTGGCGGGAAGCCTGCTTCTCCCTCTCCCACTCCCCCTGCTTGTGTTTCCTCTCTCACTGTGTCTCTCTCTCTCAAATAAATAAATAAAATCTTTAAGGAAAAAAAAAGAAAAGACAGACAGGATCCCAATCACACAGGGCCTTATATTTGTGACCTTGTGATGCACTGTCCAAACCAAAGACATATTCAAGAATTGAAGGAGATGTTCCTACTAATTATACCAGGACAATGGGTATAAACCCAGAATTTCTCATAAATACCAAGATTTATAGTTACCCCGCTAATATGCCAGGAGTTTGAATTTTATTCCAGTATAATTGCGAGCCCTTAGATGGTTTTAAGCAGGAGAATGAAATAACTTGATTTGCATTTCATAAGTAATCACTTTGGCTGCTTCTGAGATGGATCAACTTTAGAGACTCATAATGTAATCCTGAGAAGTGATATTGGCTTGAATGGTATTAATACAGCTGAAAAGGAAGTCACTAATTTGGGATCTATTTTGTAGACAGTGTAGACAAGACATGGGTTGGATGTGTAAGGGTGAGGGAAAGAGAAGAATAAAAGCACCTGCTGGGCTCTGGCTCCTGCCTCTGGTGAATGAAGACATCCTTTACTGGGTTTTGGAAGGACTGACAGAGGGATTGGTTTCGGAAGATGGGAGTGAGTGGAATGAGAAGTCTGATTTTGACCATATTAAGTTTGAGATTCCAGTTAAAAACACAAGTGGAGCTGGAATATACTTTCTTTTCTTACTCTGTTTAGAACAGCTTTCTTGCAATATTATCTGTATCCTTAATAAATTTAGAATGACATTCAAATATTCTATTGAAGTGATTTTTCACTTAGCCTCTTCAATTATATCTTGTTTTCACTATCTGGTGTTTGAAATTACTAACATTACCAATTGCCTTTCTAGGAAAGTATAGATCTGGGTGAAATCATGTTCTCCCTTTGTTATTTGCCAACTGCTGGACGTATGACATTGACGGTCATCAAGTGCAGAAATCTGAAGGCTATGGACATCACTGGCTCATCAGGTATGTACACAGTTGGCTAGTGGGTCAAGGGTACATTCCAAATAAAACATTTCCTGTATCCAAAATTATATATGGCTATTGAATTTGAGTTCATTTGTTTATAGTGGGGTATTAATATCAAAGTAGAAAAAGAAATTACCAAAGTACTTCAAATCACCTCTTGTGTTTACATTATCATTACAAAATTTTTAAAAGATGTTATCAAATAGATTGACTATGAACTTGGATTTTTATTTCTTTCTCTACCGATTTTGTTCTCAAAAATTCATAATTTACCAATCACTGCCCTACTTCTAACTAGTCAGTTGCTTATAAAAAAACATCCTTGACCTCAAGTTTGCATTACCCTACAAGTATGGAAACACACGTAGACTGAATTTATCTCCCTCACCTGATCTGCAGAGAAATAACAAGTTTCCAAGGCCATCATTTGCATTTGCATTCTTACCACCTTTCAAAATAAAAATTTGGGCAAGTGTAGGGACTGAAAGAAATAATAAAGTAAAGGAATGCTTCTTGAAGTTTCTTAAAGATGTTCTTGGAGGAAATTTCTCTTTCTGTGCTAATTTTGATGAAAAGGTAAAGCCACATCATGCTCTTTTACCCTTTCATTTATATCACTACAGTCTGGAGGGGTGTGTGTTAACTTAACATGTGAACTCTGGCACAGCTCTATAGAAGAAAAAATGATCAGGACAGAGGATGGAGGTCAGTAAGCATTTGTCAAATTAAACAAATAAGAAATGGTAGTGGAGATACAGGAAAGGATGACATGGGGAAAGGAATCTCTAACTTTGTGGTTCTTCAGAACAAAGAAATAAACTAAATTTGCGTTACAAAAAACATGAGGGAACTCTAAGTTCTAGTGTAGAAAGGGCTCCAAGATATACTAAGTGAATAAAAGAAAGTGAGGTACAAAAATAAATATGGGTATCATGCTCCTTTCTGTGTAAGAATGGGGAGTGTTACAATATATATTTATGTTGTTACTATTTGCAAAAAGAAATAGCAGAGTGACACAGGAAAACTAGGGGTGGAGAGAGACATGTGGGAACAGATGGGTGGGAGCCTCCTCATTGTAGGTCGTTCTCTATCATCTTCACTTTCGAACTGTTTTGTGAATAATTTTTTCATTTTTCAAAATTTGCAACACGTCATTGATATATAAATGTAGAAAGAAAGTAAATTCCACATTTATTTTGGTGAAAACGTCCTGGGTCAGTAAATGTTGAAGAATTTAAGCAGTGTGCTCTGCAAATTATCGTTTATCCTACTCTTTCCACCATATATCAAAAGAGATCAAATTTTGAGACAAGCAGACAGCATCAAAGTTGTAATTAAGTGCAAGATTACTTTTTGTTTATATGAAGCTTTTCATGGGAGGAGTGCCTGCTCTGAGAACAGCATCTCATTAATTCTCACAAGAGGTTTGTTAATCAACTAAGGAACCAGTAAATTATCCTTGTCACTGGTGGAGAAATGTCGTCAGAGATATGATGGGGGTGGCAGGGAATAAAGCATGCCTTGTTCCCATTGTTAATGAGAGGTCTAGGCCTGGGGCCTCATACACAAAAGAGTATCACAGAAGTGAGTTTCTTCCTTAGAACATACTGCCTATTATTAAAAAATTGAGAAGTAAATGGGAAACAGCCATTGAACATTGCCATTTTACTTTGTTTTCCTTTACATACCCTATTTCTAGCCAGAAAATATATTTTTGCTCCTTGATGGAAATGCTTATGCAATATACAGATACATTTTTCTAGAGCTTAAAAGGCATAAATTCAAGTAAATTTATACTGCCATGATTTTGGCTTATTCTAAGGAAATGAGACTTATTACTACATTGGTGGAAAGAGGCAGAAAGATGTGGTTGTGCTACTGTTGGAGGGCCACCAGAATAAATGGGGGAAAATAAATGAATGTAGAGCAGACCCTGATTGTTTTAACCAGCTAGCGTTCTCACCCCAGTGCCAACACCCCCTCCCAAAGCCATGCCTCCTTCTTGTAAAAAGGTACAAAGGTAAGGCTTTTATAGAAACTTCCGTATAATACTGCGTAATTTTCTGTAATACTGTAACAGTTTTCCTACTCAAGGTGGGAGAAGTAAAAATAGAGATCAGTCAACTGGGGCAGAACTTGTTAAACATTTATTTGACCCCTTTGGCCCATAAAAATATACCCCTACTAATTTTTTCCCTTTCAAGTCGGCATCATATAGACAATGTCATATCAAGAACCTTCCTTGAGAACATCTTTAAACCAAATATTACCTTTTTTATTGTATACTATTGTTTATAATTAAACACAATGTATTTAATATATTTGTAGTGATCATTTCTTCAGCCTGAGCCCCTTATCAAGCACCAACACTATGACTGTAAAATGAAACTTCTTATTTTAGTACCTTTCCAACAACTGAGGAAATTCTAACTTCTACTCATTGTGGTCACACACACACACACACACACACACACACACATATGCACTAGATACAATGTTACTCTTTCACAAATTTTAGTCTTCTTATCCTAAATCATTTTGAAGGAAATTAACTTTAAGGCAATTATACTTACTTGTTAGGATTACATTCCCTAGAAATCACTTTTAACAAAATGTGTCTTCAAATAGCTGTGACTAGAAGACATTATTACAGTTCTGCACTGGCTCTTGATAGACTAGGTTTTCTCTGTTGTATTAAAAACAGATAAAGTTAGTGCTTTTTTGGTTCATTCAAGATAAATTCTTACATTTAAAAGAAAGTGTTAGTCTACTGCCCCTAAATAAGTCATTTTGAATTTAAAACTGATAACACTAAAAGGCTTAATATACCACCTTTCTTATTTAGTAGCAATTAAATACAGTTTTATTTATACTATGTACTATTACTTTCATTTTAATGAAATTACCTTACCATTCCTAGATCCTTATGTCAAAGTGTCTCTGATGTGTGAGGGTCGAAGATTAAAAAAGAGGAAAACAACTACAAAGAAAAATACTCTAAACCCTGTGTACAATGAGGCCATTATTTTCGATATCCCTCCAGAAAATGTGGACCAGGTCAGCCTCTCCATTGCGGTCATGGATTACGATAGGTATGTACATGTATTTCTCACTCACTGAAGAACAGCCATGTTTAGTCATATGCAGAGCAAATTCAACTTTCCAGGTTATTTACTGCTCTAACAGTTTTAATTTAAAATGGAAGAGGAAAAAATTGTTCATTCAAAATTCATTTTTCCCATGTTATAATATTTCTTTTTTCTTTTCCAAAAGAAGTCATTCTTAAGTTGAAGAACAGGACACCTGGGGCTGGTGAAAGAGTAGTGCAGAAGTAATATGGAACCCATTACAGAAAGCACTATAGTGACGTCTTTTTACAGTAACAACAGAAATCACAATCAATGGAGTTTGTTTTCCCAACTGGGCTGGAATATGAATATCATAATTCTTACCCAAGGGCAAGTTATGTAATCTCTTTGGGATTCACTTTTCCCATTTGTAAGACATTAGCATAATACAGAACCATTAACAGTGAGTATTAAGGGTGGAAGGTGAATAATGGCCATAGGGACACAGCCTTGATGCCTTCACATCAATCTTAAAATGTGCTTTGTAGGTAATTCTTTCAGCTCACACCTTTTGAGTCAATTCTTTCATAAAATAAATTGCAAACTCCCAATTGTAGCTCTGACATTTCTTCCTGCTTCAGCTCCAGCTTTACTCTCCCACTCTTGCCTTGTCTGAAACGTCACCCTGCTCTGTGATCTCATCCCACCCAGGCTTCACAACCCTGCTCAAGTCACCCCTTCTGTGTCTTTCTCAGCTAACCAACCTCTTCTTCCTCTGAACTCTTGTCCCACTAAAGGTTCAGATCTCTTATTTGGCCCTTGTTATATACTTCTTTGTATTGTTTTACCTTTTATATTTATAAACCTTTTGGAAAGGTATACTGTTATGTTTAACCTACAAAATTACCAGCATATAGACAGTGTTCTACTATGTTTATTTTGTTCTAATGTATTCAAAAGGAGTGCTCCATTTTATAGTATCATGAAAATAGTAGTAACCAGGACCCTATAACCTAGAGAAATTAATATGCTATTCTCTGGCTCAGAGCTAGAAAATGAAGCACTAAAAAAGTAAAATGATTTATACCATCTATTTGCAATTAATTAATATCACAGTTTGGAAAAAAAAAAACTGTCACTATTTAGAGAGAGAAAAGTCTTGAATTAGTTAAAATTTCAAACTAAAAATGTTGCAGTGTTTTCATCAGAAGCCCTTGTTCTGCTTTCCAAAAAAGTATTCCTATTGATTTTTCACAGTGATTGCAGGTAGATAGAACAGAGCGTTTGTCATGCAGACAATTTCAGGGAAATGGATCTTGACAATATACACAAAAGAAAGATTTAAAAAATTATTCCTAAAAATATGCTTGTTTGGGGGTGCCTGGGTGGGTCAGTCAGTTAAGCATCTGCCTTCGGCTCAGGTCATGATCCCAGGGTCCTGGGATCGAGCCCCGCATCGGGCTCCCTGCTCAGCGGGGAGCCTGCTTCTCCTTCTCCTCCCTGCTCCTGCTCTCTCTTGCTATCTCTGTCTCTCTCTCAAATAAATAACAAATAAAATCTTTAAAAATATATGCTTGTTTGGGAAACTTCATATGGAAGAAACAACTAACTAAACATTCATATCTATATCAATGACAGGAAGAAAGTAATGAAAGGTCCTAAAATCATCTCAAAAGTCTCCTTAGAGAAGTCTGTCAAAAGAACGCTGCAGAAATGCCTTTAAATTACATTCCATTCTTGAGAAGCAACTTAGCACATGCACACTTGAGTCAACTGTCTTAATTCAAATCCTGTCTCTGCCTCTTACTATGTAGAGGTGGGTCCCTTAACTTCTGGGTGTTTAGTTTCTTTATCCGTAAAATGAGGTGATGATAATGATACTCATGGTCATGGTGTGAGAAGTAAGTGATTCAGTACATTTACATTACTTATAACAGTGTCTGGCACATAATAAGCTCTCAAAATTATTAAGTATCATTGTTATTTTGATTTGTTGCTGTGAAAACAGGACAGGAATAGAAAATAGCAATGATGTGGAGTATGCTCTGGTGCTGTGCAGTAATAAATCAAATCCATAGTACTGAAGATAGCCCTACCCTGTTTAATTGTAGTACAAGTAGTGACATATGCTGACATGTCACGGAGAGGCAATTAAATACGGTCATTTGTACAAGAATTGGGTATTGAGCTCTTGGTAAGAAATCTAAGCATCATTATAAAACATTAAGCCTTGTGGAAAAAAACAAGATCTGATTTATATCACTTAAAGTTAATAGTAGTGCTGCTAAAAAGGAAACTCAACAATATAGATAAGGAGCAGCCGGCATTTCTCATTCAGTTTTTTTGTAAAATGTGCTCAAGTTACAGAGAACTAAAATGGTTTGTGTGTGCTCCTTTTACAAATTCATATTTGAATTGATATCCTGTGTAGGAAATTTTGTTTACTTAAGATTTTTAATTTGACCTACAGTAGTTTAACCTGCAGGATCATTTGGAACCTATCATAAAATCTAGTGTTTAAATCACATGTTTAAAATTCTGCTAAGCTGTGTGAAACTCCATTTATCTTTGAATGTTGGAGTGAAAGTGTAATATTCTCCAAATTATAGGGTAGGACACAATGAGGTCATAGGAGTGTGTAGAACAGGACTGGACGCTGAAGGTCTTGGGCGAGACCACTGGAATGAAATGCTGGCCTATCACCGAAAACCAATAACACATTGGCACCCCTTGCTGGAGGTATGCTGTGGTTCCCGGGCATCTACTCTCTTTTTTTTTTATCTCTTTTGCCTTATATATTATTTATCTGCTAACATTTGTCTGTCATTTTATATATTCATCTATTTTTTTTTAAACATTGCTCTTACTTCCATCCCACATACTCTTTCATCCAGTATTCAAAGTTCTGTGTGCCTTGTAGGATTTTAGAAACCACTAAATTTTCTGGGTTTGATATTCCTTTAGACAGTAAGCTCATAAAAATTGCAAGTCTGTCATTTTCTTTGTATAGCCTGAAAACTTGTATCAATGAGTGATAGAGCAGTCAAGTAAATTCATTACTAACTGGAAACTGAATTTTGCTGCTTCTCTTTTGTGAAAACAGCCACCTCACCTAAACTTTCCTAGAATCCCTAAATAGAAGTACTATCTTCTAATACAACTCCTCTATGTAAAGGGACAGGTATATCTCCCAATACTCTGGGCAGTAAGTAAAAGTGCTCACAGATTTTTAAAATACTGAGGCATCAGCTTGCCCAAGTTCAAAGCCTGGCTCTGCTGTGTGACTACATATTGGAGAACTTTGGGCAAGTTCCTGTAACCTCTCTACACTTCTGCTGTTAGTTTGTAATAGTAGCAAACTCAAAGAGTAAAACTAAATAAAATGCCAAATTTTAAGTGCTTAGCACAGAGTTTGACATAATGTTACTCTGATTATAACTACTATTAATAGTTATATTAACCAGAAGTATCAACACCAGTTTCTGTCAGGATTTTTAGCCTTTAAGTTAGTGGTCAGTCTACTTGATACACGGAATGTTGCTAGATGGAATGACTTTCTTTCCCAAAGATAATTGCTGGAGACTCTTGAAAAGTCACAAAGTAAGTCTTTTATGTGACCTGATTGAGAAGTAATGCAGGTTGACAAAAGGACGTGGGGTAGATGATGGAATTTCTGCAATTCGATTAAAAGAACAGTTATGATGGTAGGGCGCCTGGGTGGCTCAGTTGGTTAAGCAACTGCCTTCGGCTCAGGTCATGATCCTGGAGTCCCGGGATCGAGTCCCGCATCGGGCTCCCTGCTCAGTGGAGAGTCTGCTTCTCCCTCTGACCCTCCTCCCTCTCATGCTCTCTGTCTCTCATTCTCTCTCTCGCAAATAAATAAATAAAAAAAATAAAATAAAATAAAAGAACAGTTATGATGGCCAAATAGTAAGTGAAGAATGCACTGCCACCTGTTCATGTTCTCCTTCTTGTTCTGGCTTTAAGCACTGGCTTACATGCAGGAGGCAGCACAGTGTAATTAACTAAATGTCAGTGGACCCAGGTTCTTTTCAGCTTAGTCACAAAAATGTGACCTTGGCTGTGTTACCCAGGACATTATAGGGAAAATTTGATGAACACTGTATGAACACTGCATGCTCAGTCAAGAGAGGTCAGATATTCTCATGGATAAGATATCTGCTTATATATATTAATGTTCTGAATCTTTATCTCACTTCGTTTAATGTAAATCATAAAAGACACACATACACAAACATGAATGCCCATTCACACAGCACTTTCCCCTAGAGTGCTTCAGAAGTACAAATAGATGTATTCAGCAAGTCTTGGGAAAGCTGGGTTTCATGTCAACGGTGTGTATTGTCTAAAGTATAAAGTATACTCTCCTTCTTATTATACAATCACTATCCTTTTCCTGCTTCTCATCTTGCTTTCCATTAAAGTTTGAAAAGCGAATATTAATTCTAAGAATCTAGACATGAGAGTAAAGTTTGCTGGGCAGAGAACCACACTGAAAAGTGATGTGGGATCTAATCCTTGCTCCTCTGGCTGTCTAATCCTGAGCAGATCACTTGTTCTGTCTACAGCTGGATTTCTCCATATTTAATGCAAATAGAAATGCGTGCCCTTACAGACTTCACAGGAATTATGTAAGGAGAAAAGAGATAATGTGAGCAAGAACTTTTCACTAATGAAAAGACAGGGGTGGTATATCATATTATAAATACTTATGACTGTTACATAAGCAGCTATACATTTATCTGGTGAAGGGGAGCTCTGGAATAGGCATATGTTTGTGTCTCAGGACATGTGAACACTTTTCAGTCATTGTAGGACATACAGGATGAACAAGCTACATATGGGCATCAGAAGAAGATCCCAGATATTTTTCTAGCAGCTGAGTATCAGAGGACAAATGGGACTAAAAGACTATGTAAATGTACTTTCTCCAGCAAGTAACTCCTTTTTTCCAACTCCTGCACCTACATTCATTGGTCAAACAGAATATATGGACTAGAGACCTAAGAACTGGCTGGATTTTGCATTTTGGGAAAGTGGTGAGTGTATAATCATATGTTTTATTGCCAAAGAAGGGATTAAAATGAGAAGGGAACAATTATTTGAAAACCGGATAAGTTGGTGGGACAGAGACTAAAGCATCATTTAGAACATCTTGTTACTTGTACCTAGTCAAAAGTTTATCCCATTGTAACTGAACTCTTTAAATACGCATAATATTTAGGGACCATGAGAAATTATTCATCAACACTCATAACTCCCATTAGCCAAAGTCAGTCCCTCTTGTCTCATCATTCGCCCCTGGAAAAATCACCTCCTGCCTTAGAGCAAGTGCAGTGCGGTCTCTTGTACCTTGAGCCTTCTTGCTCTTACCTAGCAGTCACCCCCCACTACCACAAACCATTAATTATTTGACAGTAAGAATTAAAAGCCTATCATCGAATGTGAAAGGAGTCTGCATCATGAATAGTTGTGTGTACAGTGCTGCTGTGCTTGCCAGTTTGCATCATGCTCTGCCTACATCTCCATGAGACGCCTGTGCCCCATCACGCTGCCTGAGAAGGTGAGTTCTAGAGGGCGGGGGGAATTATGTCCATCTTCTCTTCAGAAACACGCATAGCATGGGTGAATATGCACTAGTAAAAGGTAGCAGCAACTACCCACTTTATTATTTTTTTGCACTAGATCATGCATTATGAAATTATTGTCTTTCAGTTACCTGGCCGAGCAACCAGTTTTGATAGTCAAGGATCCTGTCCATCACCCAAACCACCTTCCACACCATAATGCCTCCAAAATAAAGAACATTATAATAAGGAACCAGGACCCTGTGCTCATCAGATCAGAAAAAGAGTGGAAGGTTTGATTTCCTCATTTAAAATATATCTTGATAATGAACAAACTTGACATATAATTTTTCATTTACTTTTTTTGTCTGTTCATTAACTTTGGACATCTTGATATATTTTACTTGAATACAAATATCCCTTACTTGCATAAGGCATTTTATTCTTCATGTCATATGCCTATTAGCACAAAGAGTGTTTTCATTAAGTTGCAATTCTTTGCATAAGTAAAGAAATGCATTCCTTTAAAAGAATCTGTATTTATCTAAAATTATAGTTTATGCTGCTATTGTATAAAGTAGCACATGTCACGTATGTATGGTTTTGATCTTGTTACAACAATGTTAATCTCTAGTTGTGCAGATGGTTCCATATAAACTTTAATGGAAATTTTGAACTTAACTTACACAGCATTAAATCCTTGTGCAAATTAATGTTACTTATCTGATAATATATTCTTTCATTCTCAGCAAATTACGTCCTCAGTGAGGTTTGGCTCTGCTAAACTCAGAACTTTGTCTCTCAAGCTCATTCTTTAAAACATACAGATAATGTTATAATTTAAAAAACAATTTTGAGTTAAATTTAAGAAGTAATACTTAGCATCTGGAAAATGGAGGTTGAACCATTTGGGCTACCATTTTATACTGTCTTAATGTTACATTAGTTCAAACATCTGTTGAACTGTTTAACTGATACTTTAAAAATTCTAATACTCTTTATCTCAAATGTAGCATTAGTATTCCTAATGAATAGAATCAGAAATTGTTCATTTTTTAAGTATTTGTAAGGTTCTCAAGTACTCTGACATGTATATTTTGTGACATGAAACTATCATGTAGATGCATATTTCTGACAGAACATACTAACAGACACCAAAGGGACAATAAATGTCTGTGCTCATTGTCAATTAGATTGTACATAGTAATAGTGACTTCTAAGCCCAATCAGAAACTAATCACTAGAATTGGGTATTTTCCTAAAGAAGGGATGACTTATTTTTCAGAAAATTATATAAATATACCATAAATAACATAACCTCCACATTTAATAAAAATAAAAATAATTCTAAAGGCCAAGACACATAGTCCTTTCATGAAAGGATCAAGGATCAGGCCAGGAGTTGTAAAAACTATGCAAATGTTTTTACGTGACAGGACTTTCTTTTAAATCAGGTCAACTTTTTATTGTCTCATGTCTGGGCCCTATCAGAAGGTATCCATATTGAATGACCCCAATCTTATTTTTGAGATATATACTATGGATAGTGCATATTTCAAGATTATCCCAAGATAGAAGGTTAAAAGAACAAAAAAAAAAAAAAGAGCAAGAAAATCTGTACTTAGAATATAAAAACATATTCATCAGAATGAGAAAATTTTATCAGCAGTTATAAAATTTTGATTTTAGTAAAATCTCTTATTTCTAAATATTAAAAATTTAAAAGCTGTGAAATTTTGTTTGTGGCATCTCTCATATGATGGCATTACTGCTAATTCAGATGTAAATATTTTACACTTTAACATTTTAAAGGCAAACACAATCCCCTAAAATTTTTCAAGAATGCCTGTATCATCCTAGTAAAAGCAAGTATTTCTAGCTAGCATTAGCTGACAGAAAATAATAGAAGGAAACTGTTTGAAAATACCTATCTACCTTATGAAGCCTAAAAGAACCATTTGTTATAGACAGTCTGACTGAAGATGACACTTCCATTTTGGAATTCTTTGTTTTACTAGGAAATAAAAATTGTCAAATGGGAAGACAAGTTATACTTTTAAAAAATGACATTTTTGCAGACAGGTGTTTTATTAGTAGATATAGCTGCAGCTTTCAATTAGGTAGCAACTATATTTCCTGAGCATAATAATTATTTTCATCTGAAAAGATATTTTAAGGACTTTGTATGCATTCTTAGAAACTCTTGCTTTTCTTTGCCTCCTATGGAGAAAAAGCCAATGCTTGTGATGAAAAAACACAAACAACCAGCCAAACAGGAGACTTTACTGTGGGGATTATGGATTAAAATATGAATATGTTTTTAAGGTAATTTTTAAAAACTGTTTCATAGGGACTAGAATAAGCTCATCATGCCCAATATTTGTTGATCCTGTTAGGGAGATGAAGGAGAAACAACCACAACTTTCTCATGCAATGCATGAGGGAGGTGTACCCTCCTATCCATAAATTGTGATCATTTTAGAGGATATTTTATGTTATAAAGACATAATCTTAGCACTTTCAATACAACACACCCTCACTCTCTACACAGACACATCCATGCAAACCTGTATTATCCTCCTCCTGCGTGTGATTGAAGAAGGATGTTTTTAATTTCAGTATTTAAAATAAATTTTGATGTTATAGATATCCACCACTAATTTGTGTGGGACACCACATTTTGATGATAGCACTGACCCATTCTGAAGTCGAAGTTTAGGTATATAATGAACACCTAATTTCAGGGACTATTCAGGGACTTGTCAAACCTAAGTCTAGGGAAGGGGAGCAAGTCTTGATTCATTATGTAACAATACTAATGTTCTTTTCGGTTTTTAAATTTTATTTATTTATTTATTTATTTATTTATTTGTGTATTTTACCCAATTCACTAAGTAATCAGAGGAATGAGGAAATTTAATATGAAAAGTATGCTAATGTTTGAGGAGTGTACAATCTTCTCAGAAAAATCTGAATGGATGCTTTTCTTTTTTACAGTGGTTTCTTAATAATATGTTTCTTGACAGTTTTAATTTTCTTTGTTAGGCTAGCCATTCTGGAATTTTGTTTCACATGTAAAAACTCATGATATTAATATATTCACAGTTCAGTAAAAAATATCATTATAATTATGCCAGGGAACTAGAGACAGGAATGCAGAGCCAAGCATCCACTTTCTTATGCAGTTTTGGGGAGTGTGTGCATGTTCTAGTTACTGCAGGGAGATCACAACTGATCAATACTGACTCAGGTTTTAGATAAAAGCAAATATATTTGAACTTATTTGATTGTGATATTTAATTGGCATTTCCACCCGTGTTTATTCTCATATAATGTTTATTATTTTAAAATTTTGCAGACTCAATAAGGAACTATCAATCTCATAAGACTTTAACTTAATAATTGCTTTAAAAATGAAAAAGCCAAACTTTCACTCCCTTCTCAGCTTTTGTTATCCATAAAACAGAATATAACTTATTTCAGAATGAGTTCTCAAAAGAGCCAAAGGCTATTAATAATAAAGAGACACAAAATCTTAACTTTGAACACATAGTCATTTCTTTACCTCTTTAAAAAGAGTACTTGATGTTAACTAAGTAGATATATTTTCATGGAATGCAGTTCCATCTGATTATTTCTTGCCACCTTAGTTGTGATTATTACCAGGTAATTTAATTACCTGATAAGTGAAACAAAACAAAACAAAAAAAGAAAAAGAACCTCTACTAAATCTAAAGAAAATGTGGAGATCTGTTTTCTTCACAACTTTTCTTGAAGCAGCTCTGGTTGTTCTGATCTACTTTAATTGATCTAAACTTCTATAGTTTTTAGGCTAAGAATGTATTGCTGCCAGTAAGAGATGATGCAAAAGCACAGAAAGTAAATAATTTAAAGTGAAAGTCTACATAACTAGATGGTAGTTAAACACAGATTTTAAAGCACATAGAAATAAAGATTTTGAATGCGAAATCGAAATCTCCTTTGTGCCACCTTTAACTTCTAGTGTAAGGTAAATCCTCTAATACTGCTTAAAAAAACTCATGACACAGAATTTTAATAGTTCCTCAGTGACATGGCTCAGGATATGATTCATCTGAA
Organism: Phoca vitulina; assembly: GCF_004348235.1. Taxonomy (NCBI): domain Eukaryota; kingdom Metazoa; phylum Chordata; class Mammalia; order Carnivora; family Phocidae; genus Phoca; species Phoca vitulina. The sequence goes on along the minus strand of NW_022589752.1, from coordinate 10,041,925 downwards.
CCTACTAAGACTCATTCTTTAAAAGAAAATAGTGAGTTTATATTTTACATAGGAAACAGCTGATTAAACGAAATTCTGTTTCCAATGTATTACTTAGCGATGCTCTTTAAGGTAAGAATTTTCTATTTCATTAAAAGACTTTTCCTATATTTACTCATTTTTATGTTAATTAGCGTGAATGGTAATTTAATAAAAGTTGCATTGGCGGGGCGCCTGGGTGGCTCAGTTGTTAAGCGTCTGCCTTCTGCTCAGGTCATGATCCCAGGGTCCTGGGATTGAGCCCTGCGTCGGGCTCTCTGCTCAGCGGGAAGCCTGCTTCTCCCTCTCCCTCTGCCCCTGCTTGTGTTCCCTCTCTTGCTGTCTCTCTCTCTGTGTCAAATAAATAAATAAAATATTTTTTTTAAAAAGATGCATTGGTAATACTTGTCATCTTCCATTAACAGTTAACCAAAAAGATGTCTATTTGAACAGTGGCAGTAAATTAATATTCAGTTCAAGTGTTTTCTTATCAAAGTAAAAAGGCGTTTTCGTTTCACCCTGTTCATCAGGAAGGTGGGTAACCAGGGTTGGATTTGATGGCATGACAATATCATGCTATAGATACTTAACAAGAAAGAGCTAAATTAAGGGCTGAAGTGAGGTTTAAGGATTTATTGAATGCAAACATTTTGAATACTAGAAATGGTGATTTAAAAACCAAGTAGGTGTTTAAGAGAAAAGATAGGCTTCTTTATGCTTGAAATGATTTAAATACACTCCTACAAGGAGGAATTGATTAGAATAATTCTATTTTTATCTACACTGAAACACTGGAAATGACTTGCTATTGATAGATCTAGAGGTACAGATAGTATTTATATGGAAATGTTTTCATCTCCAACTGACAATTAATCTCTTCTGAGCTCACCTGGGTCATAAGAACCCTCTCCAAAGAGCAAACTATGCCTGATCTTATGAAAGGGTAAAAATAGGTCATTTTCTTCAGAAATTTTGTTGCGATTTACATCTGCTGTGCATAGAATCCCTATTTACTGTACAGGGTGGTGGATTTCAATTATTCAATTTCATATTTTTGTTCCCTCAAAAACAATTTAATGCATAACGAGGCATATTATAGAAATGAATGAAAAATTGTTAAGAGAAGTAAGTCTCAATGTTGGATGGTTAATGCATTGGATTTTTGTTTTTGTTATCTATTTCAAAACTTTTTTTTTCCCCCCAGTCTGACCATCAATACACAGAATTATGTTTGGCAATAATTTTACTGTAGAATAAAGTTTGTGAACCAAAAACAACAACAAAAACACTATAATCCTTAAGGCTATGGACAAGCTAGCCACAGAATCGGTCTCTATAAATATTGCATGATTTACTCTATTTGTACTATCTGTATTTACTCTATATAGATCATTTTGTGGGTTTTATTTTTTTCCTTAAAAAGACCCTTTAAGCTTTCCATTTTAAAAGACAGTAATCCCCAGTATGAATAGCTTCATAAATTCTATCACTGTATAAGGAAGAAGTAGGTGAACCAACTTTAATATAAAAAACATTTGCATTTATAGTTTTTTATAAGGAGTCCAACCCAAGTTCATGTCATTTGCATTCACTTTCTATTGACCCTTCCAACTGAGAGAAGTGATGGGGTTCATCGGCAGTATATGGGTAAGTTATGGAACACAGTGAAGTGAGACCTTCTTTCAGAATGAAGAATCGATGTCAAAATAGAAAAGAGCTGCCTCACATTGTAAATGTGATGATTCAACCAACAAATAGTCCATGATACTTGCCAATTATCTAAACTGCCAGAAAACACAAACATTTTTCATTCACACATGATATTGAATAATTTAGATCCATCATATTTGATCTTTTTTGGTATCCTTCAGTCATTGTTCATAAGGTGACTTTTTAACTGGTTTGTGATGTAATACGTAGCCATTGTTCAAATCAATATCTTTGACTTCCGCATTATAGAGCAGAAATTTTAAAATCTTTTGAAATTCGTGTTTCGGGTTTTTGTACATGGTAACCAGCCATTTGTGAAACTTGACCACATATAATTGTATTACTTAGAACAAATGTTTTGCAACCACCTTTAAAAGATGTTATACATTTCAGTATTTTTACAATGTCTTCTTTAGAATGTGTGGGAACATATTTGTCAGGTTCAGATGAATTATGTAACAATGAAACCTCAAAGCTGTTATGAAGTGTACAGTTTATGATTACTTTTGTAAAAGAAAATGGAAAAGCACTTGAAATATAATTTTACGGTTTCATATGTATTTTGAAAAATAAATAAAGTGATTATAAATTATTTTTGTCTTTGAAGAAAATACCTTTTTAAGATTGAATTTTGAGACCTTTGCATTGCTAAGTTTTACTTTAGTAGTCATTGTCTTTGCCACTCATTAGAGAGCTGTGTGATGCATCTATCAATAATTCACTAACACGAGCAACTGAATGTATCTTAAAAATCTCATTTAATACACACATTTTTTTTGCAAAACTTAATTTAAGGTCCTGGATTATTTCCATCAAGGAATAATGAAACAATCATTAATCAAATGTAAATACTACCTACGCATGTTAGCTACGTTTTTTTCATCTGCAAAAAGTCCCTATAAATAGCAAGTGATCCAGTAGCTGGAGTATACCAGTTATTTTGTTCATTTGCTTCTGTTTTTCTTCAGATTTTCAAAATGATTTTCATAAGGAACATTGGTGTCACAACTAGTCTTAGGCGGTCAACACAGCACGTGACTCAAAGGAAATCATGATCATTGATAAACCAGATGTGCTATACTAGAATCATCACTTTAAAAAAAAAAAAAAACAGCTTATAAGAAGAAGCAAGTAAATAAATCTGGATAGAATGCAAGATAGAGGGGCGCCTGGGTGGCTCAGTCGTTAAGCGTCTGCCTTCGGCTCAGGTCATGATCCTGGGGTCCTGGGATCGAGCCCCGCATCGGGCTCCCTGCTCAGCGGGAAGCCTGCTTCTCCCTCTCCCACTCCCCCTGCTTGTGTTCCCTCTCTCGCTGTGTCTCTCTGTCAAATAAATAAATAAAATCTTAAAAAAAAAAAAAAAGAATGCAAGATAAAATGCAAGATAAAGAGTTAGTGATCTGACCTGTCTGGCCTTACTTAAGTTTCTACACTCAAATGGTGTGTAGAAACCTAAATAAGGTGTGCAGCACCTAAATGTAATCCAAGTTGCTTCTGAAAAAAGCAATTAAATGTCTACTTTTAAAGATTGTTTTTGTTAGTATTTCCAAATATCTCAACAAACGTTTATATTTCTATCCACACTGATTTAAAATTTACACTTCCACTAACAATATAGGATAGTTTCTAAGTACCCTGGTCAGTACTTGGTAGTGTTATTATTCAAATCTTTGCCAATTTGAACATGACAAAGATGATATCTCTTCAATGTTTTAATTTTTATTTCTTTTTTTCTAGTGTTATTGATCACTTTTCATATGTATTGATTGGAAATTTGGATTTCATTGTTTAAGACTTTTCCCATTCTTCTATTAAATTTCTTCCTTACTGATTTTTAGAGGTTGTTATCCCATTTTTTTAATGCATACAAATTCTTCATATGATCACATCTTAAACATAGCTCCATTCTGCTAACCAGAAGGCATAATAATTAGATTATGATCATATAGGCAACTTATACAATATATATGATGAAAAATATACATTAAAAAATATATGTGAGAAATATAAAGCAAACTGCAATCAAAATTTATCATCTCTTGAAAAGCATGAGTTGTTATCTTGACAATTTGGGCTGTCACCACCAATGTATCTGACAAATTGAAAGCATCCAATTCATGGGTAAGCTATTTAAAATTCCTTTGTGTGCGAGATTTGAACAGTTTTGATTCTATCCACTCTTATAAAATAATACAATACAATAGGAATATATATCCATTAATGTCTACAGAGAATAAAACCAAAAATCTGAATAGTAACCACAAATAGGACACTTGACAGTTTCTGGTTTTTTAACCCACTTTTCCTCCAAATGGAAAAAATCATCCAAAGTTCCAAATATGAGTATGAATTATGTGAACAGAATCAATTCCCACTTTGAATGCACTTAGTGAGTTTAATTGTTAGCTTATATGCATTTTCATGAGCAATTTTTTTTGTGTGAATTTCAGAACGAATAAGACTGAACATTTTATCTTAAATGGGAAGCTACACCTGAGTCAGAGATGGGAAATCAAATCAGAACATAAAGGAACTAACATGTAAGAATCATATTGAGAACACAAAACACAAACAGGCCACCAAATTGCACAATTCCTGAGGGTACTGATCACACTGTAGTGTATGTAAATGGTGCCTCCAGGAGCACACAAATCTAACCAACTTAAATTAGTGAACAACAATGGAGAAGCAGTACTAAAAGCCATAGAGTTACCTCAACCAGAAGCTATAACTGAAAGCGAGGGTGAAGAATTAAAGGAGAGTTTTTTTGTTGTGTTTTGTTTCAAATTGGGCATATTGCCTAAAACACACAGCTCATGTACTATGCACCAAGCACTGTGCTCACTGCATACCTTATCCCTATTTATACAAAATCCCTATGAAGTATTATTATGACCTTTTTTAAATGGAGAAATTGAGGTTCAGATCAATTAAGTGGATATACATAATATTTAATGGTAGAGCACAGCTTTGAACAAATGGTTAAGCCATTCCAAAGTCTGGGCTTTTATTCTCTACATGTCATGAAATATAAAAGCTAATATTTATGCAATTTAAAAATTTTTTCATGGATGCTATTTTTTTTTCTTTTTTCACACATGCTGTTTCTTGGTCCTTACCACAAAGCGTGTGAGTTTTATCACTCCCATTTCCCAGAGATGGTGTTTGTGATTGAGAGAGGTTAAATGAAAGCTCGAAGTCATGAAGTAGATGGTGGGACCAGGCCTCAAATCTAGGTCTTTGGCCCTCAAACTGCATGCACAATTTATTAGCTGATGCTTTCCCAGAACACAACACTAAACATGCTATGAAACAAAGGAGAATTTATTGGCTTTTTTTGCCTCTGTAGGTAAATCACAAAGATGAAAGATATATAAACTTCATTGACTTTTATTTTACCCATCTATAAATTGAGATCAATTTTGTCTGCTTGACCTACTGATTAGTTAATGTATATGTCATTTTTATAATGTGTAAACCATTATGCAAATAGTAGGTACTGGTTTTTGTCACCAATACCATTCCTATCATTAATGCCTAATGTCTATGGATGGGATAGATATTTGTAAGAGCCATAAACTGGGTGTACATGCAGATCAAGTTGCTAAAAAGAAGGGAGGAGATACCAAATTGACCCTGACCTTACAGAAAAGGGCAAAGAAGGGAAGAGAAAGAGCATGGTAAAAAGCTTAGGTCCTATAAGATCCTGCTAATCATATCTCATTTTTAAATTATTTTTCCATTGCCACTATTCTAGTTCAAGCCATGAAACCTCTTTTCTGAGTTTTATAAATCTTGCTAATTGTTTTAAAAACCTCCAGATTCTCATAGAAGTCACTCTCTACTGCCCAGTGCCACCTCTAGGAAATATATCTTTGTACATCCCATATCCTTACACAAGAACCCTAAATGAATCTTAAAGCAAAAAAGAATGGTATTGGAACATCTGGAAATTCAGTTTAAAAATAATAATTTGAAAACCTACTTCATATCATACATAAAGTTAATTTCAGACATATTGGACCTAATTGTAAGTCTTAAGCCTATAAAGCTTCTGAAAGACCAAGCAGTATATCTTCATGACCTTGGGGTAGGCACACTTGGCTAAAACTTTCTAGTTTCTTAGAAATAGCCCAAGGCAATTATGGAATGTCTTAAAAATGGAAAGATTTAAATTCCCTCCAAATTGATAAGCAACTCAAAGTTTCAAAGCCACTCTAATCAGAACCCAAATGAGGTTTTTTTATTTTAATAGAACTTGATGTAAATGTGTTTAGAAAAGTAAAGGTCTATGAACAGTCATATTGCTGAAATAGAAGGAGGAAGAGCTGAGACTTTAAAAATATCATGGCTTATTCTGAAGGTATAGTTATTAAAACAGTGTGACAATAGTGCAAGGTTAGACAAATTGGCAAAACAAATTGAGCAAAAACATGTCAAGTAGATGTGGAAATTAGATATGTGACAGAGGACATACTAGATTGTGGGAAGAATGGAGCTATTTATTTAATAATTACACTTGTAAGAATGGTTATTCATAGGGAAAAATAGAGTCCACGTACTAAATTCAACTTCAAATGGCATTAAATGTCAAAAACTTTCAAAATTTTATTGTAGAGTATAAATTTTTTAGAGACAGAAATGGTTTCTTAAGCTAAAAAATATGCTTGACATTTTTTAAAAAGACCAATAAATCATATTACATTTAATGATTTGATACCAAAAGCAAAGACAACAAAAGCAAAAATAAATGGGACTACACTAACTAAAAATTTCTGCACAGCCAAGAAAACCACCAACAAAATGAAAAGGCAACCAACTGAATGAGAGAAAATATTTGCAAGTCATAAATCTGATAAGGGGTCAATATCCAAAATATATAAAGAACTCTTCTGACTCAATAACTGTAGAGCAATCTAATTAAAAATTGGGCAGAGGAACTGAACAGATTTTCCAAAAAGGACATTAAAATAACCAACAGGCACATGAAAAGATACTCATCACTACTCATCAGGGAAATGCAAATCAAAACCACAATGAGCTGTCACCTTACACTATTAGAATGGCTATTATCAAAAAGATAAGAAATAACAAGTGTTGGCAAGGATGTGGAGAAAAGGGAACTCTCCAGCACCATTGGTGGGAATGTAAATTGGGATAGCCACTATGGAAAACAGTCTGAAGGTTTCTCAAATATTAAAAATAGAACTACCAGCAGCTCCTGGGTGGCTCGGTCAACTGAGCGTCTGATTTGGTTTTGGCTCAGGTTGTGATCATATGGGTTGTGGGATCGAGCCCTGCATCAGGCTCCCTGCTCAGGGCGGAATCTGCTTGAGATTCTCTGCCCTGCCTCACTGCCGCATTCATGTGAGCTATCTCTCAAATAAATAAATCTTAAAAAAAAAAAAATAGGACTACCATATGATGCGGCATTTCCACTTCTGGGAATATATGCAAAGAAAATGAAAACACTAACTTGCAAAGGTATCTGCACTCACCCCCCTCCATGTTCATTTCAGCATTATTTACAATAGCCAAGATATGGAAAGAACCTAAGTGTCCATCAATAGATGAATGGATAAAGAAAATGTGAAATATATATGCAATGGAATATTAGTCATTAAAAAGAATGAAATCTTGCCATTTACTGTAACAACATGGATGGACCTCGAGGGCATTATGTGAAGTGAAATAAGTCAGACCAAGAAAGACAAACACCATATGATCTCATTATGTGTGGAATCTTAAAAAAAAAAAAAAACCAACTACTAAGCTCATAGATACAAAGAACAGATTGGTGGCTGCCAGAGGTGGTGGGGGGGGGGGGGGCGGGTAGGAGGAGTTGGGGGAGGGGGTTGTGGTGTGAAATTGGTGAAGAGAGGCAAAAGATACAAATTTCCACTTATAAAATAAGTAAGTCATGGGTTTGTAATGTACATCATGGCAACTATAGTTAATAATACTGTATTGAATATTTGAAAGTTCTCAAGAGTACAGATTTTAAAAGTTCTCATAACAAGAACAAAAAATGCTGTAACAATGTATGGTGAAAGATGTTAACTAGACTTACTGTGGTGATCATTTCACAAATATCAAGTCATTATGTTGTACACCTGAAACTAATAAAATGTCAATTATACCTCAATTTTTAAAAAAACTTAATTTGTCATTATCAAAAACACCTTTAAAAAGTGAGAAGGCAGCTCAAATTGGGGATAAGATATTTACAACACTTATGATTACCAAAGGGTTAGTAGCAAGTTATATGAAAAAAATCTTACCAATCAGTAGGAGCTTAAATAACCTAATTTAAAATTTAAAACATGAAAACCATGAAAGGTATTTTAAGGAGGAGGAGAAAATGCATAGGGCAATAAACATATAAAGAGATATTCCATCTTATTAGTCAAGGAAATACAAATCAACAATTTTAACTGACAAACTCACAAAGTCTAACAATACCAACTCTAAAAAGGTGGTGACTAATAGGATTCCTAATACATTTTGTATAGGGGAGTAATATTTGGAAATATCTATTAAACACCCACATACCCAGGATGGAGCAATTCCACCCCTGAGTGTACACCCAGAGAAACCTTTACTCATGTGGATTTAGTAGAGAGGTACAAGAATTTTCATAGAAACACTGTACAAATAGGAGGCATAAAAGCAAGAAATGACCCATATGCCTATAGAAAGGGTGCTGGATAAAGAAAGTATGGTATATTCAATAACAAAATATTACAGAGCAGTGAAATCACTAAATTATTTCTACCTATGACATGGATAAATTTTAGTAAAAAATGTTGACTAAAAACACTAAACTCTGAAGAAGTTATGTATACACCTTTGTATAATTTTTTAATCTCTAAAGAATATTGTATCATTGCAAACAAAAACTACTCACAAACTAACTTAAGAGGGCAACAGAATAAAAACTGTGATAATTGAGTAAGAATATACTATAAATCAGTGGCATGAAATTTAGGTTCCAGAAATAAACCCTCATATTTATGATCAATTTTTGACAAGTATGCAAAAATAATTCAATGAGGAAACAATTTTCAACAAATACTGCTAGGACAATTGGATATCCACATCCAAATGAATGAAGTGGGACCACACAATATACAAAAACTAACTCAAAATGGATCAAATACCTACATGTAAGAGCAAAAATGATAAAATTCTTAGAAGAAAACATAAGCATAAATTTCCATGACCTTGGATATAGCAATGATTTTTTTAAGTGTGAAAACAAGAGCACTAGCAATCAGAGAAATAAATAAAATGAATTTCATCAAAATTAAAAACTCATGCTTCAAAGGATACCATCAAGAAAGTAAAAAGACAAACTAATGAATAGGAGAAAATATATGCAACTTATATATCTTATAAAAGACTTGTGTCTAGATATATAAAGAACTCTTATAACTCAGTAATAAAAAGACAAAGAACCCAATTTAAAAATGGGTGAGGGACCTGAAAAGACATTTCCCCCAAAAGACATACATATGGCCAAAGAGCAATAAAGATGTTCAGCATCATCAGTTATCAGGGAAATGGAAATCAAAACCACAATGAGATACCATTTAACACCCACTAAAGTGTCTATAATTTTAAAAGATAATAACAAGAATTGACAAAATTGTAAAAAATTAAATGGAACCCTCATTGATGGTTAATAGAAATGTAAAATGGTGTAGCCAGTTTAGAAAATTATCTGGCAGTTCCTCAAAATTGTACACATAAAGTTATCATATGACCCAGCAATTCTACTTCCTAAATATATCCCCAAGAGAAATATAAACACATGTCTGCAAAAACACTTGTACATGGATGTTCATAGCACCATTATTCATAATAGCAAAAAAAGAGGAAACAATCCAAATGCCCATCAACTGGTGAATAGAAAAATAAAATGTGGTATAACCACACAGTGGAATATTATTTGGCAATAAATAAGAATGAAACACTAGTACATGCTACAACATTGTGAGCCTTGGAACATTAGGCTGAGTTAAAGAAGCCAGTGACAAAAGTCATTATCAACATGATGATTCCATTTAAGTGAAATGGCTAGCATAGAAATATATATAGAAACAGAAAGTAGATTTGTGGATGCCTGGAGCTGCAGGAGATGAGGAGCATGGGGAGAACTGCAAAGGGCACAGGATTAGTTTGGGGATGATGAAAATATTCTAAAATTGATTGTAGTGATGATTGTACCAGTATGTGAATACACTAAAAAAAATTAATTATATGCTTTAAGTGGATGCATTTTTTGGTATATGAATTGTATCCCAATAAAGCTGTTGCTACAAAGAAAGAGAGAGAGAAAATGAATGACAAAAAATCCAGGGTAGTGTTTACTTGGAAGTGGGAGCTAGAAGAACAGAATAAGGATGAATAAATGTATAGGTATAAATAACTAGAAATAGTCTAGTTCTTGATTAAGTTGTGAGTTTATGGATGTTCTTTATATTAATAATACACATATGTACCATACCTACAAACATAAAATAAAAGAGGACCTTGCATGGACCAATGAAGATAATTTGTCTACAAACCAAGCATTATGATTAACACAATTCTGTGCAACTAAGGTCCATTTAAAAATTAATTAATTAACATCTATCCTGTTAAATCCTATAAATCACATCCCCAGTTCAGAAAACTGGGTTAGTGGATCAATATGCTTAGTGGAATCTGTTAAACAGAGATAAAAATTTAATTTTATGACCTAAAATAATAAATGCAAGAATGAACAGGCACTGATCTCTTTCAATCTCTCTTCCACCAGGATCAATAATTACATCTGTGTTCATTCCCCCCACTGTCCCCATTTCCTCCATACCCATATTCCCTTTTGAATAAATTTGTTTCATTGTATTTACCACCACAGTCTCAGTGGTTGTATAGACTATGGAGAAATGAAAGAAAGAGTAAGGATAGTAGCAGTGCTGGCCGAAGGGCTGCCATATAAAACTGGCAATGGAATAGAGATTGGGGAGAGTGCTCTTATATTATAAAACATGGTTTATAGGGGTGCACAGGTGGCTCAGTCGTTAAGCAGCTGCCTTCGGCTCAGGTCATGATCCCAGGGTCCTGGGATTGAGCCCCTCATGGGGCTCCCTGCTCCACGGGAAGCCTGCTTCTCCCTCTCCCACTCCCCCTGCCTGTGTTCCCTCTCTCGTTGTGTCTCTCTGTCAAATAATAAAACCTTTAAAAAAAAAAGGTTCATAACTAGTCTCACAAAATGTTTAATCTAAAAATGTTTGTTTTATTATTTATAACTTTGAAATATTAGTTTTGATGTTTGCTTTTTTGTTTGGTTTGGGGATTTTTGCTTTTACATAATTCCTCTTTACCCTCCTCCATGGTTTAGTTTCTAGTCAATGCTCCTACTTTTGAACAGGAAGTGGGGAATAGCTATACTCTTACTTTGGCACCCTTAAAGCAAAAGCCCCAGCTCTTAACATACAATGCAGAAGTTTCAAGGAAAAGATAACATGTGAATCTGAAAGCAAGTTTCAGCAAATCACTCCAATTATTAGCCGAGTTACATTTTTGAAACATTATTTCATATAACCCATGATGATATACAATTCAATGTGTTTTCAACAAACAATATCATTTCTTACATGCTACATCTTTGCCTTCTTCACACAAATTTTGGGAAACAAAATGCCCGAATTTCAAATGCTTAGTGTCAGATAATTTTTTTTTTAATTCAGAGTATTTTGGAATTCTCTTATTCCTTACAAAGCCTTATCATTGTTCAATCCAAAAGGTGGGTTTTCTAAATCACCATTAAAATTCAAATTTATGTAGATACCATAAATATTAGCACAGATCTTATTTAAATTAACTTTGATTTATTTGACATTCATTATAACTTCTTTGAATTTTTCCATTTGTCTCTTCAACAACAATAAAATTTAAGAAGTTTGTTTTAAACACATTTTGGCATTTAATCCAGCTATCTTGCATGAACTGACAGCTGTCATTTATTTGTGCATCAATATTTCCGCCAGAAACAACTAAATAAGCCCAAAAGAATCTAGCTACCAATGTCATACAGCATTCCAGTCTTTATAATTCTATTTTAAATTTGCACAATTTTATAGGAATATTATCTTAAGAACTAAAACACTGAAACAATGCTCATTTTATGGTCAAGAAATAAATGTCACCTGACCACAGCTGAGATTTAGGAGATTTTAATGTGTCTTACGTGATAACATTGTACAGTGTCATCATAAACAAGCAAGTATGCTTAAACAGGCATGTAGGCAGGACATACGCAGGACAGAGAAGGTGAGATAGAAGTACCAGAATCAGTTGTGTTATTTTTATTTTCTTTCTGGCTAAAAATATTCCAGTGTTCACTTTGCCACATAGCAGACAAAAACATGATTTATCTTTTTACATCCCTTTCTACCTGTATTTTTGAAAATTTTACCACATTTTAACAGTGGCACATTCTTCCCCCTCCAAATTGTGGGTATGATACAGGACATATGTATCCCCAAACTTCACTGAACTTATTCTTTAGATCAGAAAGTAGAACAATATTCTCTGAGTTTTGCAGAGAGAATAATGTGATAAAATAATCTGTACAAGACTAAATTTGCATTCAACTATGAGGACAAAAAAAGATATTTTTAGATGTTCAAGCAACCAGAAAGTATAGTATAACACGTACACTTAATACAAAATATTTGAAGAAGTAATTCAACAAAATGAGAAAAGAACAAAAAACAAAGAACTTGAGAACAGAGAAGTCATAGTACAAACAAAAACTAGAAATGAAATTAGGAAAATATGGAAGAAGAAAGGCCAGTTGAATTTATCATGATATATGGAGGTTGTTAATACATGCTTAAACACATATATTCAAGGAAAATAATAGTTATATTATAGTTACCTAAAAACCAGTATTACTAAAATAAAAAAGTTTATGCCTTCTAAATTGAGAGAAGAAAGCAAAGTAGTCCATATAGCAAAAGACAAAAAAAAAAAAAAAAAGAAGGAAAACAATAAGAAACCATTAAAAACAATAAATTACATAACAAGATAACATAAGATCAGATATTAGTTGAGATAAAGCAAATAGAAAACCTCCCCTGTTTATATCAAACACTGTCAGATTAAGTAAATAGATACATGTCCAACAGTAGGACTTCGGTAAAATAAATTATGCCACATACTGCATTAAAAAATATCACACTTAGAAAAATACTTGATATCAGAAAATTATTTTTATAAATTTTAAAGAGAAATTGCAAGCAAAAGATTTTATAAAACCAGGGGATAGGGCGCCTGGGTGGCTCAGTCTGTTAAGCATCTGCCTTCAGTTCAGGTCATGATCTCAGGGTCCTGGTATCGAGCCCCATGTCTGGGCTCTCTGCTCAGCAGGGAGTCTGCTTCTCCTTCTCACTCTGTCCCTCCCCCCTGCTTATGCTCTCTCTCACTATCTCTCTCTCTCTCTCTCAAATAAATAAATAAAATCTTTAAAAAAACAAAAACAAAAAACCATTTACCTTCTGAAGAGCATGAACACATAGCAGTGCAGGAGAGGAGAGGTGAGGTGGTCTTGGCCACCATCTCAGTTACATGCAGATGCACAGATTTAAAAGTAGATAAACTGTGACTGCTTCAGGACAATGCTTTTTGCTGTGATTGTTTTTTTTCTTTTTCTTTTTTTTTTTTTAAAGATTTTATTTATTTACTTGACAGAGAGAGACACAATGAGAGAGGGAACACAAGCAGGGGGAGTGGGAGAGGGAGAAGTAGGTCTCCCGTGGAGTAGGGAGCCCAATGCGGGACTCAATCCCAGGACCCCGGGATCTTGACCTGAGCTGAAGACAGACACTTAACGACTGAGCCACCCAGGCACCGCTGACTGGTTTTTTTCTTTAATGAAATTGTCTTTTGCTAATCTTTTCCTTGGATTTTGATATATCAGTTTCAACAGAAAGAGGCAGAGCTAAATTGTTTTGCAAAATTAAGGAAAGAAGAACTTGAACTTAACCAGAGGCAAGCAAGAGGTTGGAGCCAACAAGACTGGGAACTATAGGGGAAAGTGTCAGAAAGAAACTTCTGGTGACAACAAACCTAGAAGGAGCATCAGAGAATAGACATATCTAATGAGATTTTAAGATTCTGCTATGACCCCCTTAACATTCTTCCTTCTGTAAAGCCCTCATTGTTCGCATTGACATCTGTGTGAGCAGATGTGTAAGGGGACTTGTACAGGTGCTGAGTTCCACGCCAGGGTGATGCTGGCAGGAGGAAAGAAAGCACACAGCAGCCCAGGAGAGGAGGGGTGGGGTGCTCTCAGCTGCCATCTCCGTTACATATTGATGCATAGAAAGAAAATTAAAAGTAGATAAAACTGTCACTGTTTCAGGACAATGCATTTTGCTGTGATTGGTTTTTTTTTTCTTTATACATATATTGTAATATTTCAAATATAGTGAACATAATTTACTATAAATGCCAAAGATTTTCTAACAAGGAAAAAAATCCTTTAGTCATTAGTTCAATCCATATCTACCGAGCTGCTACTCTATGTCAGCCATTTTCTGAAGACTTAAAATTCAACAGTGATCAAAAATACAAAAATAATCAAAATTCATTATCTTATGGTGATCAAATTCTACTGAGAGTCAGACCATGAACTATACATAGTAAATAGATGAAATATGTAAGGCAGAATCGAATAATGGCATTAAATAAAGAGAATAAATTAAGAGGAACCACTGGCGCTAGGAAGGGTAGGTTGTCATTTTAAATAGGGTAGTAGAATAAAAAATTAAATAGGGTAAGCCTTTGAGAGGTCAAATTTAAGCAAAGACTTGAAGCAAGGAAAGAGTTAAACATAAAGCTATCTAGAAAGAAGAATGTCCCAGGCAAAGAGAATAACCAGTGAAAGAACCTAAAATAGAGAATACTTAAATGTTCAAAGAAAAGCAAGCTGGCTACTGGGCTGCAATAGAGTGAGTGAGGAAGAGAGGAACCAGAGATGAATAAGTCAGAGCACAAGTGCATGCAGATCATGTAGGATTTTTTGGGTTATTGTAAGGAATTTTACTTCCTTCCAAATTAGGAAGCCATTATGAGGGTTTCAGAACATGAGTGACAAAATCCAACTGTTTGACCAAAAATCAGCCCAGCTAGTATGTCAGATATAGACTACATTATAGGGAGGCAGAGAGAGACCAGTGAAAACTAGGTGAAGGATGAATGGCCACTCACCAGTGTAACAGTAGTTAGAGATGGAGAGAATTGATTGTTTTTTAACATAATTGAAAGTTTGAACCAAGATTTACTGGCAGATTCAAAAATGGCTAAAAGTCTGTTGGCCTAAACAGCTGGAAGGACTAAGCTGCCCTCAACTGAAATGGGAACACATAGAAAGAGTGGATTTGGAAGCAGAAGAACAGAAGTTTAGTTTGGGATAAGTTTAAGCTTGAAATACTTGTAGGCCTGGAGTGGGCAGTTGTATATATGAGAGAAGTCCACACCGATAACATGAATTTGAAAGTAAACTGCATATAATTAGGAGTGCCTGGGTGGTGTAGTCGGTTAACCAGCCGACTCTTGGTTTTGGCTCAGGTCATGATCTCAGGGTGGTGAGATCAACCCCCTGTTGGGCTCCTCACTCAGTGCAGAGTCTGCTTAAAGACTCTCTCTCTCCCTCTCCCTCTGTCCCCCCTACATGCGCTCTCTCTCTCTCTTTCTCTCTCTCAAAATAAATAAATAAATCTTTAAAAAAATTAAACTGTATATAATTGGAATTTAAAGCCACGGTATTATTAAGGGAGTGAATATAGGCAAATAAGGACTGAGCTCCAGGGCATTGATTCCCACATTGAGGCATGGATCCTGTAGAGGGAGCAGTAAAGCAGACTAAGAAGGCACAGCAGAGGTGGTAAAGGAAAATCAGGAGGGTGCAGATTTCTACAAGTCAGGTGAGGAAAGTATATTAAGGAGAAGGATATAATCAACTGAGTCAAATGTTTCAAAAAGATGAAGCAAGATGAGGACTGAGAATTGGCCAACAGATTTAGTAAGTGACTTGGGACCTTAATACACACAGTTCCAACGGAAGGATGAAGCCAAAGTCTGGCTGGGAAGGAGAGAACAAATAATAATACAAGAGAAAACATAATAATACCAGAGAGAGAGGCAGAATCTGTGGAGCAATGTCTTTATATGAGAGGAGCCAAGGTCTAACGCACCCGTGGAAGGATTGAATGAAGGGCACAGACAGTTCATTTATCAATGGCTGCCAGAGCTTTTAGCTACAGGCGTTGTTGGTATGTTGGTCAATATGATGCTGGAATCTGAGGAAGTTCTCCTTTGAACACTTCAGGATTCTCAGCAGAGAAGGAAGCAAAGGTGTCACCTGAAAGGGAAGGCCACAGGGGAAGTATTCAAAGTCTGAGAGAGGAAGAGGTGAGAAAATCTTACAGAAGAGTGGTGGGTAAGCAGCCCAGGGAAATGTACTATGATTGCAGAGCAGAATTCAGGGTCTACTTTCAGGTTCATGGCCCTGAATTTGAAGTAGGAGCAGTCAATGTGGTTGCACATTTTTCTCCAGTCATGCTCAGCTTCAGGAGTATAGGCATAAAATTTTGATAGAATAGGAATAATTTAGGGGATGAGCTGGAAAGATAGGAGATAGCAATCCAAGAAAAGAGTGCATGTTAGTGAGATAATAGGTTTCCAGTTACTTGTCTTCTTTGAGGAAAGAAAATCATACCACTGTAAGTCACAATAAATTCACTTTGTAAAATATAGTAAGCAGATTGATTTAAAGTCATTCATTCACTTTGTTCCATGGATGTTATTGAGAATCTCTATGAGTGAAGAAAATGGACCTAGCCCCTATCATTATGGAGCTTAATTTGAGGGCAGGAAAGGCCTATTAATCAATAATTCTAATTGACACATGCGAACTTTTTATACTATATAGCAGGAAGACCTAACCTACTCTGTTGGAAAGCTTGGTTGATGGAAACTTCACTGGAAGAAGGGATACTTTAGTTGTGACATGAAAAATGGGCAGTTGTGAGTGTGGTAGAAAACAGAGAAAAATGCCTATACCAAGACCCTGAGCATATTAGAAGAAAAGAAAGATGCTGATTATGGGTAGAACAAAAAGGTTGGCCAAGTGAGGAGCAGTACAAGGTGAAGCTAGGTAGGAACCAGCCCATGAAGTAGTATGACTACTAATCATCTGGACTTTCTTTTTTTTTAAGATTTATTTATTTGACACAGAGAGAGAGCACAAACAGGGGGAGCAGCAGGCAGATGGAGGGGGAGAAACAGGCTCACCACGGAGCAGGAAGCCCAATGTGGGGTTCGATGTGGTGCTCAATCCCAGGACCCTGGGATCATGACCTGAGTGAGCCAAAGGCAGATGCTTAACAGACTGAGCCACCCAGGCACCCCTGGACTTTCTAATAGTGGAATGGTTGCTCATAGACAGTAAAGTTTCAGGTTTACATTTTTTTAATATTGAGGGAATAAATTGGAGGTGTGCAAGAGTGAAACAAAGATAAAGAACACTGAAGGCAGGACATTTCTGATGGAGGAGGAGGATTCAAAAATATTTTTCCACATACTGAATTTGAGGTGACTGCAATGTCTAAACATCTCTGTCAAGTAATCCAAAACATTTGCTGATGGTAAGAAGGAAGCAAGGTCTTTAAGGATAGAGAGGAAAATTCTGAAATAGTTATTGGAGAGCAAGAGAAAGCTACATAAGTCAATGTTGATGCTGAAGGGTTGAAGCATAAAAATAAAAAAAACTATGCCACAACATACCTTGAGGGCATTATGCTAAGTGAAATAAGTCAGACAGAGAAAGACAAATAGTATATGATCTCAGTTATATGTGGAATCTAAAAACAGTGAACTCACAGAACAATTAGTAGATTGGTGGCTGCCAGGGGAAGATGGGGAGATGTTGGTCAAAATGTACAAACTGAGATGAATGAGTTCCTGGGATCTAATGTGCAGCATGGTGACTATAGTTAACAATACCATATCGTATACTGGAAATTTGCCGTAAGAGTAGAGCTTTAATGGTCTCACCATAACAACAACAACAAAATGATAATTAAATGAGGTAAAATATGTGTTAACTAATCTTATTGTGGTAAACATTTTGCAATATATATATATACATATATAAATCATCACATTGTACACCTTAAATTTACACAATGTTACATGTCAATTATATCTCAATTAAGCAGGAAAAAGTTAATTAAGCCAAAAGGTTATAAAAACTGACAAGTATAAGAGGTTGTGGCCTTACAGTGGGATGTCTGAATTGGTGACTTTAAGTTGGAGCAGTTTGGGGTAGCCAAAGATATAGGATGTACACATGGAAGTGAGAATCTCAGATGGTTGGGAGAACATCATTTCAGGCAGGTGACTAAGGTATTAGTAACCTAAGTGTTTCATTATGATCTAACCCAGAGATGAGTGTGGTATGAGCAGGTGAACAACTGCTGCTTGAGAACTGCTACAGGAGGAAGTTAGGTTAAAGCAAACATGTGGATGACACTGAGGCTTTATAAGAGTTTGCTGATCACAGATAAGGAATAGCAAATGGCACAGTCAGAGGGTTTAGGTGAGTCTAAAGGGATGAGAGACCAGATCAGTGCAGAGGAGCCCCAGAAGCATTAGGAGAATGTGAACTTTGGAGTGGTGGGATGATAGAGTGTCTGAGGACAGTAGGAACACGAAACAGCAGATTTCACTTCAGCAGTCCCTGGAAGGTGGTGGGCTCTCAGCTTCCCAGGGTCGCTGAAGTCTGGAAAAGATGCCCCTTGTCTTGTGATGGGGTAGAGGGTAAGCTCTCTTGATCTCTTTGGTGATAGCTCCTAGAGAATGTTTCCTCTGTTAAATTGCATTATTCAACACCCAACTTTTACTTCAATTCTCTGAAAAAGTTAACAGTTTTCCCAAAAAGAAGAAAGATTAATAGCTTTTAGTGAGGGTTGGGAGCATGAGTCACTTCATCCCCAAGGGCCACCTCCGTGCCCTGTAGGATGATCTAGAAAACAAGCTCTCAAATGTAAAGTATGTATTCTCATTTTCTGCTGCTTGATGGCACCTCACTTTAGACGAAGTGGTTTGTACTTCTACCATAAATGGAGACTCTTCAGCTGAGGTATCACATAGTCTGCAATTAATGGATTCTCTTATTCTAAGTCATTTTTGACAAAAGTCAACTTATGCAACCCATTTTGGCTAAATGAATCATTCGCATGCTTTTATAAATTGTATCTATATCATGAAAGCAATGACTAAAGCACTTCAAAATCTCTTTACATAATGTGATTTGTTCACTCTGGGTAAGAAAAGTTTTATGAGTTCAGGCTGTTCACTGCCATGTGTGTGGAGGGTGCTACACACAGGCTCTATTTGGACTCCCTCAATGGAAATAGCACCAAAAGAAAGTTTCAAACAAATGTTTATCACTTAAACTGCTGCCCTGAATCTCTGTCTCATTAGTACCTTAGTGAATAGTTTGGAATAATTTGGGAATAAAAAAGAGGTTTGCTTAAGCTCTCTTCCTCCAAAATTGATGAGCAGGCCCTTGGAAGACAAATGACACTTCTCTATCATTGTTTCTCATTCCCTAGAATTCAAAACTCATCTCGAATAGCAGGTATTCCCTTCATTAATTGGGAGAAAGACTGAGAGCAAGAGCCCATCAAAACCCCAACCTGAAAAGGCACATCTAAAATTTCAAATGACCATGAAACTTCCTTTGCGTTGGAAGGAATTTGGTAATCCCATTTCTGCTCTTAAGAAAGCTATTCCTATTAGTAATTCTAACAGACATTGAATGCTTATTCAGAACCATTTATCAGTAACTGGCTATGTTCTTGGTAGGTGCATTTACAACATTAGTTTACTGACAGATGAGAAACTGAGTCATGGAAGCTCTCAATAGCCTCTTCTGAATCACACAATTTGTAAATGGTAGGGCCAGTTTTTTATTCAGGAAGCCAAACTCAGACTTATATCTTGAAAATTGCACTCTACCACCTTAAGGAGGCTGAAAGGGAGGCGGATAGAAATGGCAGTCAGCTACCTTTCTACCTAGAGTGTAAGATTTTATTCTATTGTTTCTCAATTTCTATGTTCAATACAGTGATTCTAAACCCTAGCAGATCTGATGCTTTTTTAAACAAAAGTTTTGTAATACTTCCTTTCATGTTCTGAAATAAAATTCATAGCATGCTATGGAGGATTAATTCAACAGGCCTGGGTTGTCCAAACTCTACTCATTCCAAACAAAGTTTGGCCCTTGACTAGCTCCTAAAAGGTAATCTCTAAGTTCTAGAAATATCCTGCATGAAAAGAGTGCCTTTGTTTACCTGGGATATGGGGCCATAACAAGTAGATTTGGCCCCAAGATCAATCTGATCTTGGAGGAACTGGAGACTGCGTAAGGTCAGCCATGTGGGCACTCCGTAATTACATGACTGCCCCCCTAATTAAAACCCTGGACAACATGGCTTAAGTGAACTTCCCTGGCTGGCAATACTTTATACATGTTGTCACATATTGTTGCTGGGAGAATGAAGCACTGTCCATGTGACTCCCCTGGGAGAAGACAACTGACAGCCTGTGCCTGATCTCTCCCAATGCTACCCTATTCATACAAGACATTTACTATAATGCAAAAGAATACATGGAAGAAAAATTATTTGTAATAAAACAATAGATATTTAAATATGAAATTGTTTGAGCATGACTATAATATGTAATGTAGTTAGATGCTTGGACTTAGGTCTAAAGCCAACTGGCAGCATGTATCATTGGAGGCACAATTTTTCCAAATAGTTAACAACACTTGGTAAATTTCCAGAGTAAAGTACAATCTTCCCTCAATAGCACTATTCCTGAAAAATTAAATATATTTCAACACTATGCAAAAAATACTTTGCGTTTACATGTAAAACAGAGGTAAGTTTAGGTTCAGATAATTATGAGTAGATTTTCATCTAGCTGGATGTTCTGTGTGGATCAATTAAAAGTCATGCAGGATGCTAAACAATTCTTTCTTTTGGAAGGTTGCCCTGAATATTGCAGGACATCTAACATCTCTGATCCTTTCTTATTAAATGAAACAGAACTGTGACACCCAGAAACACCTCCCTGGGAGCAGTGTCATTCCTATTGATAAGTACTGATCTAATGATATTACTTCTTTCTCCATGGCTTAAGTCTGTGTGACATTTCTCAACTCATTCCTATTGGTCACTGGTTCCCTGAATTCCTTCTTAAGGCAGGAGAAAGTGGGGGACTTATAGCAGTTTATATGCATATATGCATACAGCTATGGTGTAACAAGCACAGCAGGATAATATTTCTAGATATTTACCAATGTTGTTGCTTTTTTCTTTTTTCCTCCTTGGAACTTTTTTCCATGCCTTTCTTCTGCTGCTTTCCAGAAGCTAGATTTTCCATGATCAGTTTTTCAGGGGAGAAATGTGACAGGGGGAAAAAAAGAGTTTCTTCCTGGCTCTTTTTGTTTCAAAAGCCTCTGCTCACTGGGACATAGAGAAGACTTAGTCAAACTGAAGCAGAACTTTCTTCCACTTCAACCTGTCTGAGAACAAGAACAGGTTTCTGTGGACTGGGTGGTGGGGAGCTGAGCCAAGATGAGAAGGCCCAACATGAGTGAATCATAGGAACAGGAATGAAGGATTTTAAAGCAAAGGATCAGTCTGAGGGAACATTTTATTCAAGAACCTGGCAGCTGGGGGGAAGCTGACCTTACCCAGTTCCACCAGAGGGAGTAGTGTCCAGCATCCATTCCCCATGGTTAAGCTTACTACTAGTGAGACGGCTTCCCTTGAAGGACAGTCACCTCTAAACTGAGCACCACCTACCTGGGAGTGCTGTTTGCCTATGCTATAATGCTTCTTGGACATTTTCTGATGTATTCCAACTACCACTGACTCACTTGGATCTCTTGGCAATGTCTCAGGATAGAAGAAGGGGTGGAGATTAGATTTGTTATAAAATTGAATTTAGGGAAAGTCACTGTAATTGTTTTTGGGTGGGGTTGCTGCTCAAGATCTTCCTGAGCTGATGTATGGCCTAATACATATCCATTATGCTAACAAAATTGGAGCCAACTCAAGTGTGGTGTCACTTCAAACTCAGATAAAAACAAATATGCTCACCTCATTTCTCCTTATAGCAGAGAAAATGGTTTGGCTATTCAAGGACAAGAGTTTGTTTGTTTGCTGGGCATGAGAAGGTAAGGAGTACAGGAAGAAGATTGGATTTTTGTTTTAACTTTGTATTTGTTGTTTAGGTTGGCTTAGGGTGCACACCAATATTGGGCAACTGGATTACATGGGTGTAACAGAACAAGATTGGGGCATAGAGAGGACTTAGTCAAACTGAGGCAGAGCTTTCCTCTACTTCAACTTATATTAATAACTTAATATATCTTGGGGTAACTTTTTACTAATAATATGTTTGTAATTTTAAAATTCTTCTAAGGCTTAGTCATATTGACCTGTCTAATGCAATGATGGTATCACATTAAGGAAAACAAACAAGATTTTTGTAGGTATATCAACACTTGGAAATTAGCAAGTCTGGCTGCTGACCCCAATGTTGTTAGTGCCCCACCCCAGCTAGATGCTGGTACTGTCTAGATCTCAGATTAGTACTTTGTCGTCTGTGTCTTCTAGCCTCATGACTCAGACAAGGTAGACTCAGGTAACCTAGGATTCCAAATTACACGTGTGTAATGCAGAGTTTTTGGTTTGGGGTTTTGTTTTGGGAAGAGAGGCAAATGGTAATGTTTTGTATTCAAATTTTATGCTCATCCAGCAGGCATAAGCAAAAGTATACAAATGTAATTGAGGAGGCACCTCCAGCTGATTCTGTGCTTTGCTTCCCAGACTGAAACTCTGAGGTGTATCTGAGTATATACAGAGAAAAAAAAGGGGTGCAACTGCCGATCTCCAGGCTATGCCCCCATCCTCTCTTACTAACTATTGTTTGCCCCCTTTGTGCCTCTCATGGGTATTGTTTCCCATTATGGACACTGCTCCCAGATCTGCCAAGCATACTGCTTCTCTACTGGCATACTGAGTGTATTAGTCTGTTCTGGTTGCCATAATAAAATATAGTGGACTGGGTGGCTTAAACAACAAACATTTATTTTCTCATAGTTCTGGAGGCTGGGAGTCTAAGATTAAGGTGCCAGCAAGGTTGGTTTCTGGTTAGATCTCTCTTCCTGGCTTGAAAATGGATGGCCACTTTCTCAGGGTGTTCCTATATGGCCTTTATGCACGCACTGAGAGAGAGTGAGAGAGAGAGAGAGATTTCTGGTGTCTCTTCCTCATAAGGACAACAGTCCTCTTGGATTAGGGCCCCATGCTTTGACCTCACTTTAACCTTAATTACCTCCTTAAAGGCCCGATCTCCAGGCATACTGGGAATCAGGACTTCAACATAAGAATTCTGGGGGGACACAATTCAGTTTATAACACTGAGTATTAGGTTAAAGGAGGGAGCTGATAACCCATATTCTATTCATCATCTAGTCTCTGTGCCTTGGCCTTATTCTCTCTTGGTTTCTCTCTGTTTCTACTTCTCTTTCTCTCTATAGCAGTATTCTCTTTGTACTTCTCCATTTCTGTTTTTCCATTTATTTTGTATCAGCATGCTAACAGTGGAAAGGATCTATAGCTCCTGAATTTTGGTAAAAAGAGAACAAATTCCAGGTTGAGTAAAGTCTGAAACCATTTTTCCTAACTGCCCTGAAGTTATGGAATCTTTAATATTTCCACTCAATATTAAAATCCCCTCCTCCTCTTTGCAAGCTACTTAAAATCTGATGCCTATTATATGCAGATACCATTAGTATCACATGTTAATTCCTGTCTGTCACATATTCCACCAAATTATTTTGTTGTTTTTCTCTAACATAAAAATACATTTCAGATTCCAGTAACTGAGAACAATCTCGGTCACATGTCCAACTGTATTTTATTATCTGGCTCAGAACATTTTGTTTTTCTATTCTGAATCACAAAGTGACCTTATCAATTAACCTCTTGTTATTAAAATAAAATCTAAATAACTTCCAAAGTGATAGCTGTCTCTAAACACATGTGGCAAAAGTGAGTAACACTGAATTTGTTCTAATTCACTTGGTGTAAACCACCTCAACAAGCCCATCCCTGTGAACAGCTAGAAACCTGGAAATCCCACAGTTCTAAAGAAAATACTACACATATTGTGGAGAGTTGGTCCAATGAAATTAGGAATTAGACAAAAATTTACTGCCCTACAGGAAGATTACACATCCTTTTGTAGAAACTGACCTTTCCTCCTCACCCATCCATGAATTTAATTCCTACATTCTGTTTAAGGGCAATCAAAATTCTACACTCCTCAATCTTAAGATGCCAACATGGAGATTTTTTTTTTACTCTCTCGTCTTTTATGCTATAAAACCAGAACTTGATAACATATATATTGCATTTCTCTTTCTACTTATTTCCTCATCAAAAGGATGAGGAAATCTACTTGTTTCCTCACTATAAAATCTGCAGCAACAAAGCCCATGTATTCCTTTACAGTACACAACATAGAACTAGGCACATAACAGGATTTTAAGAAATGTTTTTTGCTTTGATTTGATGTAGCCAATTCATGATTCAGTTAAAAATACCACCCTCCCCCAAATTCTTAATTACACAAAAAATCCCTGGCTTATTAAAAAATTTTTTAAAAAAACATATTTGAGGAACATGACTGTATTAGCACTATCAATATACCATATAGTATATTGTTGTTTTAATCGTCTGAATTGTTGCATTTTCTCTTTGGTCTTGAAAATAAAATTCCAGATGAAAAAAATCATCTTGTATATATCAAAGATATTATTTTATTATTATAAATATAAATTGTCAAATTGGATTCTTGCTCTGTAGCTTATTACCATTACTCTATTTCTCCTGGAGAGAGCTAATGAAAGAGCATTCCCTTGAATTTGTAATGGTAAATTTATGCAACAACAGAAAATGTTATGCTGTATTTTTGTTTCCTCCAGAGAATATTCAATGTTCTCTCTAGCAAAGAATTTAGATGTAAGAAACCATGAAATTTTAATCACAGAAATAACCCTCTCAGCTTGATAGTCAGCACTATCATAGGGAATAGAGATTTACTAAAACTAGAAATCAAAAGTAACTGGTAATGAACTGAAGGTAGATAGTTTGAGATAAGATACTACTGGTGTTTGGTCTGATTTTAGATGAGATCCCCTCTGGAACTTGTATTGGACAATGCTGTGAGTATAAATAAGGATAGTACTGACATTTCTGCAGACCTAAGAAAATTAGAACCAAGAGGGCTAAGTCAGTAAGAGGTGAGATGACTATGATATAAATCACCAAGAGAACCGTAATCAAAATAAAGACACTTGAAAACTTCAATGTTCTATTTCTAAATGAGACTCAAAGTTCAAAGTGAATTATACAAATGTAATGACATCTAGTATTTTTCATTTTGGGTTATTTGTAGGAGAAATTCAATGCATGATATATGCATTTGTAAGAGAAATTCAATGCATGACTAAACACATGTGAAGCACAATAAAAGTGGACCAATGCAGAAAACCAATCTTTCTTATAACCTGGCCACATGTCCAAATGGGGATAGAATAAGTTGAACATTAATACAAACTGGAGTGAAAACAAAGATCTAGAACCGGGAGGGGGAAGGCAACTGATAAAGGGTCTAAAAAAACAAAAGACAGCCAAGAAGGGGCCTGCCTGACTGTGTATGTTTGGTTCCCTGACCTTAGGGCAGCAAATCTCACCACTACAGTTGGGGATCTCAGGTTATATTAGAAGCAGCAACAGCTGGTTCAGTACTGAGTGGATATGCGCTGGCATAGATTTCTAAGTTTCTCTTTCCTTTGCCTCTGACTACACTTAAATATGGAGTATGCCTGCAATCACAGAGAATGTTGAATAATCTCAGATTTAGTGCTTAGAGAAATGTAAAGGTGAGAGTTCCAAGAGCTATTACATTCTCTAAAAGTCAAATTGGCTAGGTTTTTTAAGAAAATAAATTTGATGTATGAGAATTATAGAATAAAAAATGCCAGTGAAAACATTTCCCTGGCTATTATAATCTCAAAGTGTCCTCTGAGAAATAATTTGTTATATATTAAAACCTATTTGATAATCATATTGTTCAGTAAATCAGTAATCACACTTCTCAAATAAATATGCTTCAGTTAAATTGCCTTGACACAATCTTCTCCACAAAGTTTGCCCTCATGTTATCAAACTTATCACCTTCAAAAGGAATCACAGAAGAAGACCATTAGAAATAGGAGTATATATCACTGATGATTCATATATAAAGAAAATTAAATAATTATTTTAATTAGAGTAAATTGTACTCTTCTTCAACACTTTGGTACTCTCAGTTTAGTTTACATATATAATGAAAATAATTAAAATATTGTGCTTCAGTAATATAATTTGGTCCTAAACACTGGAGGCAGAAATAACAAAGTAACAAAAGACAGTCAACATATGGTACACATTTTTTTATTCTATTATCTTTGAGCCAGACACTGCTTGGTGCTAGGAATATATCAATAAAAAGACACACATGGTCTGTGTGGTCATAGAGTTCATATACATGTCTGAGGTAGAGAGATGGGCAATACAAAAAAAAAAAAAGATACTGCTAGATTGTAATAAATGCTAACATAAAACTAAATAAGGTAACATAATGAAGAGTACATGAGTGAGCCTACTTTGAACAAGATAATCAAAGAAGACCTTTCAGAAGATGGCACATTTAAGCTGAAACCTAAAAGATGAGAAAAGAACAAGTCAAGAGATGAGCTAAGACAATGCAAACATTCAGTAAATGCCAATCTCCTGGGCAACAAAGAGACTGATATGCAGGGAAAACCTAAAGGACATGATTTGGGTTCTACATCCTTTCAGGGCAAACTATTACCTTGAAATGGTCTGAAATGGGCTGCCTTTAATATTCCAAGTCTTTCAGATAGATGTCCAAGACCTGAAGGAGACCCATAGGTGTGTGTGAAGTGAAGCAAATGTGATAGAGTAATATAAGATTATACTGGAGCTACAATGAGGGAAGGCAGAGAGCAGTGAGAACACCTAATAAGGAGTTTAGATATTACGCAAGTGCAATAGAAATCCAAAGAATGGTATTAATCAAGATCATGACATGAAGCCATTTATATTTTTGATCAGTCATAATGGCCCCCATGTTTCTTCCTTACCCCTAGTGGCCCCACTCCCAATCCAATAGCAGTGAGAAGATGGAAGCACTGCCAGTTGAGTACACGCTATAGGTCCAGAGTGTGCCTTTGGCCCTGGCCTCTTGGGTGAACCATGCCTGGGTGAGAGAACTTCCTCCTCTGCCATAGCCATTAGTCCCTAGGGCTGAAAGGATCGCAAACTTCACACTAGCACTGCTGAGTTTTCAGAAGTTTATAAAATTAAGGTATCACAGTGATTGAGAAATTCAGTCAGTCAATCAGTCATTTTTCAGCAAAAGTTCACCACACAGCAGGGAACAAAGTGAAAGAGCTGGGTTCTCTGTGTCCTTTGAAGGTAATTATCACCTTGACAAGGCTCTGTTCTTCATCTCCTGCAACAGGCTGCTTCTAAGCCTCTCATACGGATGCCAGAAACTCAAATGTCTACAGAAGTCAGGCAGGAAATATAAATGATTGAAATGGATGTGGTGGGGACTTGGTAAACTCCAATTCATATACCCCATCTGAGGAGATCAGCAGCTACTTAGCTACAGCAGATTGTTGCCTTAGAAATCCATATTTTAAAGAGAATCATCCTGAAAGAGAAGCCAGAATTTCTATGTAAAATGCTGGTAACTAATTAAAAATTGGTTCAATCACTATATGGGTCAAATTTTTTAAAAAATAAAAAAGAATTTGCAGTCCTGCCACTTACATGTGACGTGTCAATTACGAGTTTGCTATTTCTCCCTTTAGTTACTTTTGGAAGCTCACACCAATTTAAATCTGTCCAGACGTCCTACTGTTTCCTGCACCACCAACAGAGTCTACTAAAATTTAGGAAACTTCTCGGAAGATCCAGCAAACCACATATTGGGGGACGCAGGAATATTAACATTAAGCATTTTTCTTGAGGACTGCAGGAAGCATAAAAAAGGAAAATTAAAGAGAATGAGAGAGAGTCAAAATTAGAACTGAAATGAAAAATAAAGTGAGGGGAGTAAGCAACAAGATCTGGAAAGTAGAAATATATAAAAATATAATGTAACATAATATAATCATAACATAAATAAAAAATATGATTGAAATTAATTCATGAGAAATGTAGGGGGGACAGAACTCACATAAGGTCCTAATGACCCATGTAGGAGAAGGAGAAGGAAGTGAAAGGAGAATTCCCATTGACTCAATGATCTTACCTGTGAAACTGAAAAGCAGAATACAATAAGGGTGCCAAATGGAGGAAGTGGCACGTGTGAGGAAGTGAATACAATGGTAATCACTTGATGTGAATAGCTAAATGAGGCTATATGTCTGCTAGAAGGACTTGAGACTGGAAGGGAACCACTGTTCCTGTTGATGCTGTTCTAGAAAAATGTTTTGCAAACTATCTTCATAGTCTTCTCACAAGTAGTACATCTGAAAGAATATGATGAACATGAGAGTGTGACTGTGGAACAGTAAGGAGGGAGCTCACAGGCGTGTGCTCACTGTACAGTTTTGTAGTAATCACCAGGGGTCATATCAGTATGAGAAAAGACATGATTAATGAACAGTTCTCAGGAAAACAATAGCAACAGCCCGATTCTGAATCTCCCCACACCCTCTCTAAAAACCCACACAATCAAGAGAGTAAATAAAATATTGTGATTTTCTATTTTAACAGAATAGACATTAAAATATTTTGTAGTAAAGGGCCATGATGTATGCAACTAGCCCTTAAATTGCGCAGAGGAGAAAAACTTTCTGGTCTTCCAAATGTGGTCATTTATTCATGCATTCATTGTTCATTCACTCAACAAGCATCATCTGTTACAGATGCCTTATTCAACATTACCTCTCCAAATACAAATACAGTGCCTGCTATTTGATATGTGCTTAATAGGTACAGCACACATAAAATGAGGGTATCTTATTACATTTACAAGATATAGAAGCCCAGCTCCATGAAACATTGAGAATATTGAAAGCCTTTATTGCAGTTCACTTGAAAATGTATTAGAATTACTTTCCACATTAGAGAGTAAAACTTCCCAAACTCCCCCTAAATTTCACTTTAAATAGCAGTTACTCACATCTCTTAAGTCATTCCTATTTCCAAAATTTAACAAGGCCCCTTTCTTCTTGCTTGTTCTTTCCCTGTTTGGCCAAGCTCTTCTCTGACTTTCTTTCTGCCATTTCTGGTATCAGTGATCATCAGACCCTCTCAATTTCTTCCAGCACCTACTCTTAACCTCCACCAATTTTAGGTTCTATAGGAATGCCAGAGACTTGCAGCTGACCAAACTACAAGGCATTCTTCCTCCTCAAAAACCTAGGGCACAGCAGAGAAGGAGTTTGAAGAGGAGACAGAAGTGAAAAGGAGGGGCACCTGGGTGGCTCAGTTGGTTAAACCTCTGCCTTCAGCTCAGGTCATGATGCTGGGGTCCTGGGATTGAGCCCTGAGATGCGCACCCTGCTCAGCGGGGAGTCTGTTTCTCCCTCTCCCTCTGCCCATCCCCCCACCCCCCATCCCCTGCTCATGAGCGCTCTCTCTCTCTCAGATAAATAAAATCTTAAAAAAAAAAAAGTGAAAAGGAAGTGGAAACTCTTACAATTATATTTCTCCATTATTCCTAATATGTATATGGAATAAATAAAACAGACTATTCTGCTATTTCTTCAAAATGAAATAAAGATAGTTTCTTTCCCTAAGAAACTCCCAATCTGATATCCAGTCTAGACTCTAGACAAGAAAACAAGCAAAATAAATCATCATCATCATCATCATCATCATCATCATGAGTCATAAAGTAACAGAACCAAGTATAATATAAGAATTTCTCTTGATGTGGGACCGTAGATTCCCTGAGACAGTACTGGTTTATGACTGCAATCCCTGTGTGTTTATTAACAGTGTGCCCTCTACTCTTCAATTGTCTCAGTTTGGATGTAAAATTGCATTTGCCATATCCATTAGCAAAGAGGGATGAGCTCTAACTTTAATATGAAAAAAGTTCCTTTTCAAAGACAGAGTTGGCCTCTACCCATAGGAACTCATACTTAATGCTATTAAAAGGAGCTTCCTTTAAATTGTAATTGTTAGGGCTCCCAAGAAAACTGCAGATACCCTAACCTGCTCAAACACCAAAATCCTCCATTACTCTGAGTTTTAGAACAATCAGTTGCAGAGAGTGTTCCATGCTGGGCCTTTCCTGACCCTTAGGAAACTGGATGACATCCTTTCCAACTTTGAGAATTTTGATAATTACAATGATGTCAAATCGTTATCTTAATAGAATGGTCAAACAAATCAATGGTCAATTCTGAAGGGAAATTAAGAAAGACTTCACAGGTATCTAGAGATTGGTACACATCGAATCTTTTGAAAACAAAGATTCCAAATCAGAAAAAAAACATATTCTAACCCATTTAATCGAACAAGTGGGCATTTAAAAAAATTTTTTATAGAACTGAATTTTGGTAGCTTTTAGAAATGGGGAATAAATAGAATAAAAATAAAGTGATTTTTAGAACTTCCTTCACTCTCCTTCCATCTCTGGCTAACAGGTTTCCTGCCTCAGACATCGGCTTTAGGCAACCAATTGAATGAGTAAACATTTCTCTTTGAGAATCCAAAAACCTCAATTATCTGACTGTTTGGAATGCGTAGTTTAGCTTCTTAGCTATCCTTTCCTTTGAATGTATAAACCTAAGGTGATCACTGCCAAAATCTGCATACAAAGAACACAGGCCTTTTAAACACATATGGTCTTTAGGGCCTCTTTACTCAATTTTTTTCAAAAAGCCCCCAAGAGGTGGTTCTTTACCCTTTCAAAGCAAACACAATCTGAAAACAACTAGGTACCACATAGCATCTGTACATGCTGCCATACTGTGCTGATCCTGTTAAATCCCCTAATGAAGTTTGAAGCACTACTTTAAAGAGTTCCATATCTTCTTAATTCACCATCACCTTAATCTTCAAAATAAGTCATTTTGATAAAATAAGTCCCATCCAAATGTGAATATTTTATAAATAAATTTATCCAGGGGAGAGATCATTCAAATTCAATAAACAGTTTTTGAGCACTTATTATGTACCAAGTAGTGTTAGGTACAAAGATGAAAGTGACCCAAGTTAGTCCTCCAGAAACTCATAATATAGTGAAGGAGAAAAACATAAACAAACCATGCAAGACAGACTACATAAGGCACATAACAAAATGAAGTTTCACCCGAAAAGAGTTTACAATTTCCTGGCAGAGATGAACATTCTACCAGTGCTGATACTAAGAGTAGAATGTCCTAGGAGGTTTGTTAGAAGTACAAAGTGCAATCATTTCAGGTACAAACATTTTAAAAGCTTCCATTATTTGCCAGTCTCTATGTATGACTCTGTTGTATTCACTAGTTCATTTAAAGAAAGGGGACATTAATTCTGAGGGGGAAATTAAGGGACATTTCACGGTTACCTAGAGCCTTACCGGTACAGATCAAGCAAAAGCAAAAGTTTATAACTCTGGCTACCAAACTGGTTTGGCAGAGCCTTTCTGGGCTGTAGTACCTCTGCATCTCTTGGTAATGCAATTGCATAGGTTGCTTGGGCAACAGCCATCACCTGGTACATTGTTGACTATCTCAACCTATCAACCCGAGAAAGATGGGAATAAGATTACTAAGAAGGGACAGCTAAGCAAAACATTTGTGACCTCAAAAATATTTTCCAGCTCTGAGGCACCTGGGTGGCTCAGAGAGTTAAGCATCCAGACTATTGATTTTGGATCAGGTCATGATCTCAGGACTGTGAAATCAAGTCCCGCATCAGGCTCTGCACTGGGCATGGAGCCTGCTTAAGATTCTCTCTCTCTCTCTCTCCCCCTCTTTCCCTCTTGCTCTCTCCCTAAAAAGCAGATATTTTCCAGTTCTAAAACATTAATTATTCTGTTTGTTGTCTTGCATAAGGGAAGGTTCATGGCAAATGTCTTAACATTTGGCTTTAATTGGTCATACTTGTTTTTTCTTTAGCTTGTTACCCAATATAAAACAATGAAAAATATATACCTTAGTAACTAAGGATGAGAAGTTCAAAGAGCAAAGAGGAGGTATATTTTAAAAACTCTTGACTCATATTTGTTGTAGTATTAGTGTCCTGTTAATAAAATTTACTTATGAAGAAAATATAGTAATTGAATTCTAATGATTTGTAATTTGTGACTTATCACTTAAGATACTGACAACGCCTTATACCCATATTACATAGCCAAAATTTACTTTGACAAGCATATTCTATGTATCACTCATTTATTCATCTGTGGAATAAATTTCCCAAGAGAGAATGAATTGATTCTCTGTGATTTTTTTTAATGGAAACTTAAGAGAAAAATGTTCATATTATACTGATCATTAAATATTTTGTCTATAATTGTGTCAGTCTTCTCTTCATAAATTTTTAACTCAAAAAACTATAAATGTCATTCTAGTGGGAAGATATATAACTGAGCAATCTTTATTTATGGTAAAGTACACATTATTTCTAAAACAATTGCTAAAAATCAAGGCTGGCTATGTGTAAACAGTGATAGCAGAATCAAAATGTAACCAAAAATTGACCTGGTTCATTAAAAATTGATGTTGTGGGTGTATATACACATATAGTATACAATCCCTACAAATTGACAGGGGTGAATTTGTCAGGGTAGAGGAGAAAAAGATAATTTTTTCCATCTACTCTCCTAAGTTCTTGCCTGGGGCCCCTGTAACAGAAAAACAGACTAACAAAAAAATTTGTATTAGCTTGTGCATTGCACTTACAGATGGGAGCACCCAGAGATGATTAACTCCAAGGGGTGGTTAGAACTTGGATTTATATGCCATTTTAGGTAAAACAAAAGAAAAGGGATTGGGGCTTCAGTGTGGAAGAGACAAATTATGAGAAGGTGATCAGGAAAAGTATGGTAAATAAGGATTGTTTTAGTAAAGTTTATTATGCAGAATTAAGTCAGTGTGTTTTCCACTGATAAGAGTTAAGAGTCCTCCTCTTCCGGTACTGGAGAGGGAGACAGCTCTTCAAATGGAAATTTTCTTTATAAATGTAAATTTCCTTTACAAAAGGAAAATTTGCACCCTGTTTTTAGAGCTTTTCCTGCATCTGCTGGTTCTCAATGGCCTTTAACTAAAAATAATCAATATGCCAAAGAAACCTACTTTGGGGGTGACACGTTCTGGTACCTCTTCATTGATCTTTGAAACTGCACACTCTAGTACCTATAACTGCTCCTTTTTCTGTATAATGTCAGAGTGATCCTATACTGAAGTTGATGGCTACCTTATTGCTTGTACTTCAATCTTTTTCAGTCTGCAGGCTTTGCATATAACTTTTATGAAAATTACAAAATGTTATCGATTTACTTACCAAGAATTTCACTGAAGATCTATTCATTTAGTTTTATTAGGCTTATGGGTATTCCTCAGATTCCTGCCTTGGTCTCTTGGCACTTTGAGTTTAATTGCCTGGTATAACAGTATTATTCTTTCCATCTTCTAGTTAAGGAGATTTGTTTTAAGAAGATAAACTACTCCAACTGCCAAAGATTTTCTCAAATTTGTTAACCCATAAACTGTTACCATATAATATAATTACAGCTAATGTTGCCTTATTCAATGTTCTTAAATATATTTAGACTTCTCCAGTCTGCAGTTTGGTATCCCAAAAACAATTAATTTTTTTCCTGACATTAATTCATTATCAGTTATCTGGTAAAATATCAATTTTTTTATAAGAATACTGTAGGAAATGTTGATTTATGTTGTGAAATGCCTCTATCCATTTTTTAAATTCTTAATAAATCCTTTCTGTATCAAATTTTATACAGGCTTAATACACAATGTTTGATGAGAGTTGAATTAGTCATGAAAAGCTAGGCTATACTTTGTAAAAAGAAAAAAAAAAGAGGGGCACCTGGATGGCTCAGTCATTAAGCGTCTGCCTTCGGCTCAGGTCATGATCCCAGGGTCCTGGGATAGAGCCCCACATCAGGCTCCCTGCTCCTTGGTCCTGGGATGAAGCCCAGCATCAGGGTCCCTGCTCTGGGGGAAGCCTGCTTCTCCCTCTCCCACTCCCCCTGCTTGCGTTCCCTGTCACAGTGTCTCTCTCTGTTGAATAAATAAAATCTTAAAAAAAAAAAAAAACCTGAAATCTTAAATTGTTTAATCTAATAAAGATTATTTCTTGCTCACACCAAGGCCAACGTGAGTTGGCCACCCTTACAGCTATCTCTGTAATGTATGGTTTCCAAAATGCCCACCTCAGAAAAAGAGAGAGAATTATTATTACAAGAGCCATTTTTAAGACACAGGCTTGAGTGCTACCTACTTTGGCAATTAGTTTAGGACCCAGTCATTTGACCCCAATTTAATTGCAAGGGAGCTTGGGAAATGTTGTATTCCTGTGCGCTTAGGAAGAAAACGAAATGAGATTTGATAAATGTATAGCATTATCCTTGCCATGCAAAATCTTCAAGAAGAGTGCCAAGAAGGCTGGAGAAAACAAGAAAGCATTTTTTTTAACAAAGTGTAATTTTGATGTTTATTGCTAGAGTGAACTGTCATTTTAAGTCATAGAGACAATGAACTTCATTGTGAAAGTATAAACTAAAAATTAACTCCTTGGTTTTAAAACAAATCAAAAACACCATATGTGTTTTCGTGGAAGATACAGTTTATTATTTAAAATGTGACACTAAATTGCTGTAATTCAAAAGCAAAAAGAAAACAAATTAAAACAAAAACAAAAAACAACAACCAAAAAGATAGATAAGCTGATTTAAAAATGGGAAAGGACTTGGATAGACATTTTTTCTAATAAAATACACAAATGGCCAATGGGTATATGAAAAGATGTTCAACATTGCTAATCATTAGGGAAATGCAAGTCAAAATCACAATAAGATGTTACTTCACACTAGTGGATGGCTATTATAAAAAAAAAAAAAAGATACCAAGAGTTAGCAGGGTTGTAGAGAAATTGGAACCTTTGTACACCGTTGGTGGGAATGCAAAATGGTGCGGCTGCTATGGAAAACAGTATGGGGGTACCTCAAAAAATTAAAAATAGAAATACCAGATTGTAGGGGAGGAAAAATAATTTCCCTGTAACTTTCTGACTTCTTGGCTGAGACCCCTATAATAAAAGACAGATTAACAAGAGAAAAACAAACCGAAGTTACTAATATGTATACCTCATGTATACATGGGAGATACCCAGGGAAAATGAGTAATTCAGAGAGGTGATTTAGAACTCCAGCTTAAATACCATTTTCAACTAAAGACAAAAGAAGAAAGGTGTGTGGGTGAGGGTGGTCAGTGACCAGGAGGTAACCAGAGAAAGCTTGGTAATCAAGGGTAAGATTTGTTGTGTAGATTTTAATTGTATCCTTCTCCATTGATAAAACTCTCTTGTGATTTAGTCATCCTTCTCTTCCTGGAACAGACAAGGAGACACTATTACAAATGGAGCTTTCCTTTATAGATGTAAATTTTCCTTATAAAAGGGTAACTTCTACTCTGTTCCCAGAACTGCTTCAGTATCTGCTATTTCTCAAAATAATGAGCTCAAAATAATCCTTATCCCCAAAAGGCATATTTGAAGGAGGCATATTCTGCTACCCTCCACCTACATAATATGAGAAAGAGTAAAGAAAATTTCATTGTTTACTGGTAGATTGATTTTTTCAACCAATCATTTATACACTGTAAATCTATTATTAATATCAAAGAGCAATTTTCTTGTGACTGTAAGTTCTCCTTTCCTTGATATTTCTGATATAAACATTCTAATTTATTAAGAAAATTTAAAAATGAGAGACAATATTTAACAGAATTTATAAACATATGCTTTATTTTCTGTGGAGGTTAAAACCATGGAGGTTAAAACTTGACCTATGCATTTTGTAGGGGAGAGAAAATATATTTTCCTTCTACCTTTCTAAATTCTTGGCTGGGTCTCTGTAACAAAAGACAGATTAACAAGAGAAAAGCATACAACCTTATTTAATATAAGTTTTATGTGTCAAGGGAGCATTCATAAGGAAATGAAGACCTGAGTAAAGGCCAAACATTTTTTTAAAAGATTTTATTTATTCATTTGACAGAGAGAGACACGGCGAGAGAGGGAACACAAGTAGGGGGAATGGGAGAGGGAGAAGCAGACTTCCCGCCAAGCAGGGAGCCCAATGTGGGGCTCCATCCCAGGGTCCTGGGCTCATGACCTGAGCCAAAGGCAGACGCCTAACAACTAAGCCACCTAGGTGCCCCCAAACCTGAACATTTTTATACTAGGCTTGATTAAGAGTAGAAAGTCATGGAAATGTGATAGGACAAAGGGTATGAACCAAGTGCAGTAAACTGGGGAAAATTTAGCAAGGCCTTTTTGTTCAGATTCCTCTTGATGTGACTCCATCTTCAGAGATAAGGATGCTCCTTTCTTTTGGGAGTAGGAAGGGCATCCCTCACATGACCTGCTTCAAGGGAAAGTCAGAAAGTCTCCTGCACATACCATTACTCAAATTCCTTCATTTTAAAATATTTAGTATGTCAATGTACCATATTTTGGGGTAGTGTGTCCTAAATTTTTCACCTTATTACCATGCAGATAATCAAGGGATAACCCAAGGTAGTAATAAATTTATTGGTTTAAGACAATGACTCTTTCCAATGGATTTTAACTGATATTTCTGTTATTGTCACATGAGTACAAGACAATGTCTGAAATTCCATTGTCTTCAATGAATAAAACTATTGAAAAAAATTATGAATGGCTGTAGGTATAGGCTCTATTTCTTCCATATGACATGGAAAATATGTTTACATGTTTCATTTTAGGCAAATACGTGTCACTTTAATAATGTCTTTGGTCTTTGTTGTAGGAGCACAGTAGACACTGAAATAGAATTCTAAGAGCTCAAACATCAGCAAAAATAACAGATAAGGGAAAGAGGGGCCATAATTTTTTAAATGTGTATGACACAGAAATTAGGGTTCTTGCTTCTTGAGATCTAAATAAAATTAACTCAGACTCTCAATTCATTACATATAGGAGTCCAGAAATCTTCCCCAAATTCCTGCAGTTTCTTAGAGGGCTTATATCTTCAAGATTATATCTTTTCCTAAACTCTTCTTCTATTTAATCTGTTCAGGTTATGAACTATTTCACTGCACACATGAATAGTGCTTATCCCACATTTCTCTGCCAAGTGATGAAACTCAAGTCTATGCCTCAATTTCCACATTTATATTAAGTTGTGAATGTGTATATTTTTGAAGACTTTTTTTGATTGAGGGAATCGAAGAAGGGGTATATATTATAGCATTCATGGAAACTCAAATTAAATAGTTGGTATCTCTATTCAAAATATCTTTAGTTCACCACTCGGCTACAGCAGATATTTTTCACTGATGACTTACCCAATGGACTGCTTCAGTCTTATATCACTCTATTTTCCTTTCCCTTTATCTCAAACCTCCACTTCATTCCTTCTCTCTGGGATCACCTTGGAATTTATACCACTTCTTACTCTTTTTTTTACAGAGTAATTTAGTTCTTTACAGCACACTGTCAAAACTAGCATCAGGCCGTCCTTCCCATATCCAAACCCATCAGGGCAGTCAGCATACCAGAGTTCTTTATTTTATATGACTCACCTTTCTTAGCAGGCAGTGGTCATTTTATTCTCCATTGTAAGTGAACACAGAAAACCTCTTCTAGATATTTTGTAGCAATATATGGTCATAATCCAGGCAGAGATTAACTCCATTTAAACTCCTTCTAAATTTCTCTGATAATTTTTGTTCATAAAATGTCTACAAAGATAAGACAAGTTTTAAAAAACTCTACTTGAATCCAGCAATACTGTATTTATTAAGCATGTCATATTTTGTCATCATCTCTGCTATATATGGATCTAAAGAAGCATTAGATTTGAAATAAATGCCTTTACCAATTCTAGTCACTGGTCTGATAGAAAAAAATTAAAAGGTCCCTCTAAGGGTTAACCAAATCCAAATTACAAGAGCTAAAAAAACAATGGGAAAAGAAAGAAACATGGCTGAATCATAGATAACGAGAGGAAAGATATTAAGAAGGCTGGCACAAAAAATGTAGTGGGGGTACAGGAAAGATTTCCTATCACTTGCCAGCCTCCAAACATGCTTCTGGGTTAATCATAAGAATATTACATTGGTTCACAGAATAAGTGGAATTGGACAAAAAGGAAGTCTGACCCACATGGTGCCATAGAACATTCAGGTTTCTGGTCTCCTTATCAGTAGGACAGAAGACACCCACCTTGCTTAGGTTTCTGAGTATGTGCAGGACAAGATGCAGAAAGTTGGAGATGATATGAGCAAATTTTCAAGGCTAAACCTAGAATAGAAGCTAATAATACTGGGGGGAAAGATTGTGCCTAAAGGGGTTTGTAAATATTCACTTTTGTGCAAACTGATTAAATGTAGTCAGGATACATGATGACTGCTTCAGTTCACATACATGCAGATCACCTGTGACCAAGAACAATCCTGAAACCTAACTTGAAAAAGGATGAGGTGCCCTGTATTAGTCAGCATTCTCCAGAGAAACAGAACCAAAGGAACAATATATAAAGAGAATTATTATAAGGAATTGACTCATGTGATTATGCAGGCTGGCAGGCCCCAAGGTCTACAGTTGTAAGTAAGTTGGCAAGCTGGAGACCCAGAACAGCTGATGGTATAGTTCCAATCCAAAAGCCACTAGAGCCCCAGGAAGAGCCAATGTTTCAGTCCAAGTCTGAAGGCAAGAAAAAAGTTGACAACCCAGTTCAAAGGCTGTCAGGGGAAAAAAATCTCTTTGACTCAAGGGAGGCTCAACCTTTTTTTTTCTGTACAGGCCTTCAGCTATCTAGATGAGGCCAATCCACATTAGGAAGGGCAATCCGCTCTACTCAGTCTACCAATGGAAATGTTAATTTTATCCAAAAACACCTTCACAAAAAGACTTAAAATGTGTGACCAAGTGCCTGCTTGCCCTGTGTTCTAATCAAGTTGACACAGAAAATTAACCATCACATTCCTCTTTCTCAACTCTTCTCACAGCAAAGTTGCCGTAAGAAAGTTTTTAAGTATTTCAAATTCAAGATCTTTACATTTTAAAATCATG
Source organism: Phoca vitulina (assembly GCF_004348235.1). Classification (NCBI taxonomy): domain Eukaryota; kingdom Metazoa; phylum Chordata; class Mammalia; order Carnivora; family Phocidae; genus Phoca; species Phoca vitulina. The sequence continues at coordinate 10,002,695 of NW_022589752.1, read as the reverse complement.
TTTTATGAAACAAAAGAACCTACGTCTTTTAATTACTTTGCTGACACATTTCTAAAATAAGGTATTGCACGTATTTATTCAAATTGAGTCAATCAAAAACTGACAAAACAAGATGAGCAATGACATGTCATCCAGAAAAATACAAAATTTTTAAAAGACTAAGTTTTACTAAGATAGACTTTTTTGATAGACTGATTTTATTCCCATTTTTCTGTAAGATCTCCAAATATTTCATAGAAATTCACCATAAACTTTCTCATATATTATTATTAACCACATTTTATTGAGCCTTACTATATGCCAAGCACTTTGCAAAGTGTTTGGGGTGGGGGAGCTTTGAGGAAGATACTATTATTATACCCATCTGTCAGATGAGAAAGCAGAGGCTCAGGGAAGTTAGTTACAAGAGGTCACAAGCTAATAAACTACAGGGTCAGGACTCAAGCCCAGGTTTATTTGTTTGGAAATCCAGCACTCTAAACCACTATACTGTACAACAACACAGTTAGGAGTTTGCCAAGTTAATTGGGAAAGTCAGATCTTTCCAGACAAATAGAAAAGCATGTGTCAAGTCTTGGAGTATAGAAAAGTCCTGGCTTGTCCAGGGAATGCCAAGAAATCCAGCATCACTCCCTACTTCCAGTTTGTTATATATTTTTATTTTTATTTTTTTTTTTTTTAAAGATTTTATTTATTTATTTGACAGAGAGAGACAGCGAGAACAGGAACACAAGCCGGGGGAGTGGGAGAGGGAGAAGCAGGCTTCCCGCTGAGCAGGGAGCCCGATGTGGGACTCGATCCCAGGACCCTGGGATCATGACCTGAGCCGAAGGCAGACGCTTAACGACTGAGCCACCCAGGCGCCCTGTTATATATTTTTAGTTGGTCACTCTACATTGTCTTGGTTTCCAATTATTTAAACCAAGGTGTCCTAACTAATACACTCAAAATATCTCACTCAGAAAGCTGTGACCTAAAACCACATATTCCTGGCCATTCTCAGGTTTTTTTTTTTCTTATACTTATTCCTTGTTATGCCCTTAGCTTAACTTGAGGGGTGGTGTTAGAGCTTGCTGTGTGAGACAGATAATTCTACCTACTGTTTAATTGTATTTAACTTTACAATGAATTACATCACTTTGTGCCTCCCATGTAAGTATTCCCAAAGATAATTTATTTTCAGAGAGGAAAATATTTTGCTTCTCCTGAAATGCCAGCATTCTCCTTTTGAAGACAATGCAAATCATATAATGATTCTGGGTTTGTTTTTTGGCTTTGGGGTTTGGGGTTTTTTTGCTTTGGCAACTGGAAAGATCAGAGACATACTCATAATTCTATCATAATAATTATTCTTGCTTCCCCCCCAACCCTGCTATATCTCATCTTTACTCTCCAATTCTAGTTTTTAAATTTTCTTATTTTTATAGTAATTCTATTTTTGATTGATATTCTTAAGAATCACTTCAAATCCTGTGTAGCAAAGCAGGGAGTAAATGAATGAATAAATGAATGAATATATGAGAGAATAAATCAATTAATGAATGAACAAACAAATAAGCAAGCCACTTCCCCTGGCTCTGCATTTGCCAGAAAATTTTTGGAAATTGGTTGAAGACATTGAGCATCTTTACCTGTTCTTATTTATTATCTAGTGAAAAATTTTAAAAAGTAAAGAGAGCTAAGGCAAGTTACTCCCAAATGTGTAGATAACATTTCTATATTATCAGAGCTATGACAGAGCTAAGAAACCAGTAAAAAAATTGGTAAAACCATTCTAAGGTATTCTGCTGGCTAAGGTGTTCTGAAGGACACTGGCATAAATTTTATTTGATAGGCTATTTAAACCTGTTTTGGGATTTAATTAAATTACTCCTGAGTATATGGGGAGTATACTATCTCAATTAAATTCAGCTGAGTGGTTTGAATTAAGTAATTCAAAGCCTACAATTACTCTGCTTCTCTAAGACAAGCTCCAAGCATCTCTTGATGCTACAACATGCTGAGATTATCCATGTCTTTTCAAAAGTGATAGAAACATCAAAATGTGCCTTTTTGTCTACATTAATTGTCATTTTTTGGAACTGGATTTTCCTTTATGAGTTTAATATTAAAAATGAAACTTGATATTCATTTTTTAAAATATGACTTAAGTAAAGGAGCATTTGCAGGACATGAGCTATATAGACCAAGCATCCTTCTCACACAGTAAAAATTGTTAATATCTCCATTGAAATTTCCTTTTTTTATAACCTTTGTTGGGCTCTGTGCCTACAAAGATACTAATATGGAAGCATGAGAAGCAGTTAACCTGCCAATAAAGGTGGCTGCTTCAAAAACTCAGAGGTGTCAACTAAGGTTCAGTCTTCTCACATAGACAGGTGTGTGTCTCTCCACACACCACAAGATGCATGAAACTTAAGACTGAGGGCACTAAAATACTTAAATCTTCACTCTCTCTAAATCAGTATTTATTATAGTATTAATTTTGAGATGTGTTTATATTTTCATTCTTTTTAACACAAAGGTCTAAGACTGAAGTGAATGTTAAAGTGAGAAAGCTCTATATTATAGCTACTTCCAGTGATGACCATCTCACTGCCCATCACCTAGCTCTTATGTGTCAGGTATGCCATACACTTCCTTGAATTTGTTGTACGAAATGTGTTTTGGTTGAGCAGTCATTCTTTAGTCAAATACAGTGTGCACATGTGTTCTTTCTCTAGCTTTTGGCAGCTTAACTGCAACACTGTCAGAAAGATCACAGCAAAAAGTCTATTCATTTCTCATCGTTCTCATTCAAATCTGTCTTGCGTAGTGTGTTTGAATTTGTTAAGTAGGAGAAAGATGTAAAATGTATATTTTCAAAGTATGAATAATATGCATATTTGTTTTTATTAAAGTCAAAAATAAGAGCACTGTGTGGACAGAATAAAACATTTAAACTCTCATAAATACTGTGAGTATTCAAATGATTAACAAAATACTCATTGTTAAGTCAGTTGGCAACATATATCCCTCCCCAAAATGAGTTCTGAATAGTATACATTTCTTCTCCATTTACCTCTCAAAAATATTTTGCTGTTGAGTGTAACTTCTGACAGAAATTCAAACCATTATTTAAAGTCAAATTGAACTTATATTATGAAATACATTAAATACTAGATAACTTTCAGTCATATAGAAATTCCTTAGACCTCCTTTTACTTACTATTGTTTTATTGTCTCTTCTCTTCAAGTAGGTCACCAGGAAGAAGTGGTAATGCCTTAGTTAAGTTGGGTCAGTTTAACAGCTGGGAAGATATTATAACTAATGGCAAAAATAAGGGATGATGTATCAGTGTTATCTGCCCCATAAATCTACCCAAGGTCATTGTTAAATAGAATAGCCTTTCATTTCCTCTATAAAGATCTTATTTAATAGACCATGTCATCTATGGGCCATATCACCTTAGACCATTTTAGTCAGATCTTGGAGACAGATTCAAAATGACAGCAATATTATCTATCAGTGAGAATGGGGTTTAGCTGCATGTAACAACAGAAATAATAGAATTCAGCATTAATACTGGATAAATGTATATGAAATTATTTGTTTCTCAGGTAAAAGAAGTCCTAAAACAGAGCCCAGGGTTAATATTGCTGTTTCTTATTCATTAGTGGTTGTTTCTATTCAATCATCCTAAGTGCATAACTTTTATCCTCAAGGTTACCTCATGTCCCAACATGGATGTTGGAATAATGGTCATCACTAAAAATATTTCAGGAAGGAAGTAGCAGGAAAAGCGGCCACAAAGGGAAAAAAAAATCAATCAATATAGTCTCAATAACTCTTGAATTTGGGGAATTTATATTTTGTGTGTGTGTTCTACAATTTAAATCATTATTTAAACTATATAAAATATTTATAATTATTCCATTACCATCTGAAAAGGGTCATATTCTCTATCTATTGTTGGGGAGGAAGAAATTTTCTGTCATTCAAGTTCTTCTAGCTGGACTAAGAATTAAATTGACATGTGAGATTAATAGGAAAACATCAAATTTAATTTTGTATGTATGAAGAATCCACACAGACATTAAATTCCAAAGACAGTCAGGCAAAATGAGGTATATATGCCATCCTGAAATAAGGAGAAGTGGGTAGGGGTCTGGACTTCAAAGAGAAGGAATGCAATTTACAGGAAGATGAAAAAGAGCAAATGTTTGATAAACAAATGTTTGCTGGGCCATTTAGTAACAATAAGACATAGAGGGGACTTTGATCAAACAGGCCTTGCTAGTATAGTAGGCACTCATTAAATATTGAATAAACACTGTATACTTCTGGACCTGGCTGTAAACCATATCTGGTGTCATAATAAAATAAATTCTATCAGTTTTCAACATCTAATGCTAACCTGTGGGCAATGTGCATACCCTTGGTTAGGGTTGTAGAGCAGAATATGAATATTGGGAGCCTTTGCAATATACAAGTGAAAGTATAACTACCAGAAGCTAAAAACTGAAGGAAGATGTCCAAAAGCACAGATTTGATAATTCTCATTTTATATCAAATTGAGGCATGATACTGGGAAATGTTGATTAAACACAAGGTAGGGTACATTCATTATATAAAATTACAGAAGTAGAGGCACCTGGTGGCTCAGTCGGTTAAGCATCTGCCTTCGGCTCAGGTCATGATCCCAGGGTCTTGGGATGGAGACCCACGTTGGACTCCCAGCTCAGCGGGGAGTCTGTTTCACCCTCTCGTCCCCACTTGTGCTCTCTCTCACTGTCTCTGTCTCTCTCTCTCAAGTAAGTAAATAAAATCTTTTAAAAAAAATTAGAGAAGTAGCTAAAAGAAAAACCCAAACAGTAATATAATAAACATTTGAGAGGGGGAAAGGGAGATCATATAGGTGAGATACATTCTCCTTTTCATAGCTCATAGCAGGAAGTTAGTAAGGATTGTCTAGACTTGACAAATAAATAGATATATGAGCATATTATTTCAATTTAGCATTTGGGGCTGTTATATGACTAAGTATGCAGGAGTCCATTGTCATATGTTATGATCTATATAGGTTTTGCAGGGGTCAGACCAATGAATTGAAAAGAGACGTAATGGAGACTGCCATTCATCATCACTCAAGTTTTTGATGATGTCACTTAAACTCTCTGCCATTTCTTCTAGGATGTTTTTATGTTGACCTGGGAAAGTGGCCTGAGTTTCAAAGGCTTCCACTTGGCCTCTCCTATTATAAATCAGCTCTTACTCCACAGGTTAAGAAACCAATGTGAGCATTTTGCCAACTTCTAAGTATGTCCATTGCAATTATAAGTTTAGGAATTATGGAAATGACAACTGGGTATATCTGAGGACCTATTAGGTCCACTGTGAGATGTGTCTCATTTATAATCTGACCCCCATAAGCCTCTGCTCTAACAGAGGGATCATATGGTAATTCGTTTCCCATGCCTCTGCATTAATTTGTCCACATGGTCTCTAATTCACCATCAGGCACTGGCAGGGATAACTGATCTTGATCATTGTGACCAAAGGCTGCTGCTACAAACAGGGGTAGGTAGGAAAATATTTAGCCCTTAAGTAATCTACTAGGTTGTCCTTCCATTACTTATATTACAGTTTTAATTATATCTCAGCAATTTCAGTAACCATAGACTAACAAATTTGTAGTAACCACAACACAAAACCATCAGAAATGAGGGTTTTCAGTACCAAACAAGGTCAGCCACCTAGGCCTACAGAAATATTAGAATGAAGAGGAAGAAAAACCCTCTTGCCCTGGAGGTTACATTTCACCTCACCTTAAGTACACCTGAAGTGCAGAAATCTGGCCCCTTGTCTTAATGTGGGGCCAAATAAGTAGTATACTCTGTCCTCCAGAGCTCCCCACTAACTCAGGTTGAAGTTAGTTTCCAGCTGAGCCAATCCTTTGATTAGCTCTTTTTCTCATGTTATATCCTTAATATTAACCTCACTCTTTCTCCTGAGAGCACTTCTCAACAACCACACACCCCTCGGATTCACTGTCTCTGGATCCGCTTCTAGGGATTCTGATCTAAAATGAACATTTTCTTGCCTCTTGTTTGGAGATTTTTTTTTTCTGTTCATGAAGGAAAGTCAGGATATTATAAATTAAATCTTAGATGTAAGTCTTTGTTTCATCACTGAGGTTTTTCTTTTTTTCTCCATTTTTACTCTGAGAAGTTGGGAGAGACTATATACACAGTATATGTATAAATTGTGATACCAATTTATAGCTAAATACATTTTAGTGCAGCTACATAATGGACTATAGATCAAATGCTACTTTCTTCATAAACAGTGTTAGTAACACAGTACAGCCTCTGCCCTTTACATTCTTATGTAAAAAAATAGAGAGAGAGAATAAAATCTATAAAAGTTTTGAGATCAACATTTTTAAAATGTGGACAGAAATAATAGCTCTTTGGAGATAGACAAGATCTGTTTCCCACGTTTTCTAAATCACAGTATATATTTTTATAATAACTGATTTTAAAAATAATTCTGGCTAATTTTTTCTGCATGTTTTATATATTCTATGTTTAGACCTTTTGATCAGTTCTTCCTACATTTTAATACATAATAGCATTTCAAAATTTTTGCAATACATATAATGTTAATTCTTAAGGTTATAATTTTTTATAAGATGTGTAGAACTTTATACACAGGAGTGATTATTTTCACCTCTTTTGCCTATCTTTCCTTATTATATTTTAATATATTTTCATCCCTATTAATATTTTAATAATATATTTAAAACTTAAGAGACCAAGTCTTACAAAAAATTCCTCCTTCTCCTTGAATTTATATTCTTTCTCTCTCCTTTTGAGTACTGAATTCCTACTCACTCACAATTAGTCATCTCAAATGTTACCTTCTCTGAGAACTTCCCGACTTTCACTTATGTCACAGTAGTTAAGTACTCTATCTTCCATAGCACTACAGGTCTTTGAACAAACCTCTTCTGTAGCATTTATAAATTACCTTATCACTAAATATTATTGTGTTTATCTTTTTCATAGCAGCCACTCTCCAAAATGCCCATGTGAATTCTTGCCTCCTATTATCAGGTCTCTGTGTAGTCCTTTCCCACACTGAATAGAAGTGACCCATGTGACCAATAGAATATTGCAAAAATAATAGAGTGGGGCTTTGAGACTAGGTTATAAAAGACACTGTAGCTTCTACCTTACTCTTTTCCATCACTTGCTTTGTGGGAAGCCAGCTTCCATTTTATGAAGACAATCAGTTGTACAGAGAAGACCATGTGGCAATAAACTAAGGTCCTCTGCTGGCAGTGTGATTTGCCAGCCATATGAGTGGCCCTAATTGGATGGAAGTGTATTCTGCACCCTTAGTCAAACCTTCAGATGACTGTTGCACTGACCAATGTCTTGACTGCAGCCTCATGAGAAACCCCAAGCTAGAACAGCCACTCCCAAATTCCTAACCCATAAGAAGTACCCATTGTTGTTTCATTGTTTTCAGGTAATTTGCTATGCAACAATGGAAAATTAATACAGATTTTGGTACCCAGACATAGGGTCCTGCTACAAGAAAAACTTAAAATGTGGGAGTGGCTTTGGAATCAGTGAGTGGAAGAAATTTGAAGAAATTATTAGGACATGTTTGATAGACTTTAAGGAGGCTATGGGTAAGGGCTTAAAGTAATGTGAGGAAATGTTACTGAAAATTGGAGGAAAGATTTTTGCTATGGTAAGAAGTTTAGGAACACCATCACTTTCTGTAATAGAAATGTGCCCAAATAAATGGGATGATCAAAATAAGTAGATTTCCAGGTAGATTGTTGAAGGTGTCACCTGGTTTCTTCTTGCTGCTTATAGTAAGATGTGAGAGGAGAACAATAAGATAAAAGAAGGGCTGTTAAACACAAAGAAGCAAGGACTTGCTGGTTATAAAATTTCCCAGCCTTTCCAGGTGGTAAATGATGATAAGGTTTAAAAATGGCTTCTAGGCAAAGATCAAAACCAAATACTACCAGAAAAATTTGGTCTAAAGTTGAAGTTCAGCCTTTGTTGAACTGTAATATAAGCCAGAAATAAGTATTTGTCATGTTCAGCCACTGAAATTTGGGCTTTTAATCGTTATTGCAAAATAGTATAGTGTAATCTAACCAATATAAAGAAAAAAGCCAGCAATACAGCTTAGAAGGAAATAGACCATATGTGAGGGTCTCTAACAAAGCAGTGTGTCAGGGTTATCTTCAGACATGTTGCTAAAATTCTCATATCTGCTTCTCCTCCCTACCCCCACCTTTAAAGAATTTCTTTTTTTATATAAGTGGTCCACAGTGAATAGAATAGCAAGGAATGGATATCTGTAGATGAAATAACAAGGAAGTAATTGGACAACTAGAGTGGTATTACATCCTAAATTACTGAAATAATTCTTCTTCTTCTCCTTCTCCTCCTCCTCCTCCTCTTGCTCCTCCTCCTTCTTCTTCTTTTTAAGAGAAGAGGGGGCAGAGCGAGTGGGGAGAGAGAGAATCTTAAGCAGGCTTCACTCCCAGTGCAGATCCCTATCTCATGACCCTGAGATCATGACCTGAGCTGAAATCAAGAGTCAAACACTTAAATGACTGAGCCACACAGGCGCCCCAAATTACTTAAATTTTTCTTGAAATTATTCTACAATTCAGAGGCATGTGCCTACTGATTAAAGGAAGCTAAAAGCTTTGTGTGCTTTGAAGCCAGGCCACGTCAGTAGAAATCCCAGCCTGTTAGATAATTTTCCTCACCTTTCTGTGGCTCTGAGAAGTTGCATCTACCTCCTGAGCTTGTTGTAAGATTTATACCCATTTATACATAAAAAATGCTTAGAACAGAGCCTGTTATGTTAGCCTGAGACAAAGGTTTTCTACATACAAAAAGTCTCAAAGACTTGATATCTTAAAGATTAAGAACATTGACACAGGAGGTTTGAATCCCAGCTCTACCACTTACTTATTCTGTGATCTTTCATTTAATTTTTCCATCCCTCAATATCCTCATTTGTAAAATGGATAAAATAGGAGTTCTTACCTCTTAAGTTTGATAGAAAGAATTGAGTTAATATTTGTGGATTAAATGAGTTGATTTGTGATTGAATAAATTAGTTTGTAATTAAATGAGTCAATATTTTGGAAGTGCATGGCTCACAGTATTATAAATTTAATTTTAAATAAATTTAAAAGCATTATGTAAGTAAGGCCTCATGGAGATTATAGATTTTCAAAATTAATGTGGCTCTTGCTCTTCACCTCTTTATGCCCTTTTGGCTTGACAATAAGACATATTCAAGAATTCTGGGGTTTTTTTTTTCCCCTGCCTTGTCTATTAGGTTATCTCAATTTTTCCTTCAATTGAAGTTGAAGTTCATCCTATCAATGAAAGTTAAACATTTCTCTTGTTAGTCACCTGGAAGTTTTTGACAGATCATTGATTGGCATCTGAGTGATACAGTTTTTTATGACACACTAATCAGTCACTCCAACCTCTCCTAGGTTTGAAAAATTCTATGTTCTATTCTGAGAGATCTGGTAATTTCTTCTGTCTTTAAATTACTTGGCTTGTGACAGGTAATCTTCTGTACACAATGTAACTTTACATTTCAATGCTGCATCACAATGCAATCTTTTCAAAGACATTTTAAGCAAAAATTAGGAATCCAGAATTAACTTAAAATTCAATTGCCCATGGAGTTATCAATATAAGTACTTCTATTGAGGTGACAATCAAAAGAACCTCTATAAAAAGCGAAGTTCTCACAAGCAAAGGCAATGAAAACTTACTCCTTGCCCTGATGGCCAGCAAGTTTCTTTAACATTTCTAAGATGCACCCCAATTTCAGAAAGAAGGTAGAGAAAAATGTGCAATTTGGAAGAGGAAAGAACAAATTATTGAATGCCTTGCACAGACTCTGGGCTACTTATTTTAAGCATTTTATCTCTATTCTTCATAAAATGAAAGATTGCAATTTTTATTTTTCTCTTTTTCCAGGTGAACAAAGTATAACCTCAAAACAATTAAACTAGCCATAGGCACATAGTGAGACACTCATATATACCTAAAATATGGCAGAAGTGGGAGTTGAAGCCAGGCATGTCAAAGCACAAAAACTATTCCATTATATTACCTTACCTATCAAAATAATATGTGCTATTATGTAGTGATTAATGAATTATATAAAATCTTCTAATTGTCCCTTAACATATGTGGCATACTATGACCTTAACTAGAAAATCAAAATTTATTGAAATGAAAGCATTTCAGTAATCTAAATATAAATATTCCCTGTATCTCCTCCTTAAATCCATTTTCCTTACATTCCCATGGAATCACTTGTTTTTATCTATTTTGATTTGTTTTGATCTATTATATATATATATATATATTGATCTATTATATATTGATATATCTTGGTTGCTCATGATTTGAGCTAGTTTTGTCTACCTCTAAAAAAACAACCTTGGATAAAATCTTGTTATCATACTAATTTTTTTAATATCATCTCTTTCCCTTTTCTAAGGTATCATTGTTGTTACTGTTTTATTTTTGTTCTCCTGTCAACATTTTTATAGTTTCATATTTTTACTACATTTTAATTGCACCCAGAAGTAGTCCTAGGCAATCATCAAAGATTGCATCTATGGGGAAAGTATATTGAGTCTTTCTTGACCTGCTATTTTCATAACTTAAAACCTATCTACAAAATTACTCTGTTGTTTGTGATTTTGCTATTTTTGTCTCAATCTCTTCACTGTTAGTTTTTCAGTCCATAATTTAATTGAGCTTATAGAGAAGAATCTCAATTTTTGCTCTTGAAACCTCACATTTTTCCCTTTTCTTGAGAACTTTCTTCATTTGCTATTTTTTTTTTAAAGATTTTATTTATTTGACAGAGAGAGCGAGAGAGCACAAGCAGGGGGAACAGTAGAGGTAGAGGGAGAAGCAGGCTCCCTGCCAAGCAGGGAGCCCAACACGGGGCTCGATCCCAGGACCCTGAGATCATGACCTGAGCTGAAGGCAGACGCTTAACCATCTGAGCCACCCAGGCGCCCCTTCATTTGCTATTTTTTAAGTCTCATCACTTTCTGACCTCTTGAAAAGAAAATAAGACTTCCTTCTTGTAATTAAATTGACCTATATTTCATTTTTTCCTATTCCCACAAGAATTTTCTAATCTTCCATATACTCTGCATAATTAATGATTTTACAATTTCCAGAGCATTTAAAAATACAGTGCATACCACAATGTACATTCATATATGTATCTTGATCCTACTGCCCTACTTCATTTTATCTCTCAACTAGACAATTCACTTATAAAGTTAAACATACTTAGTATTCTAGTCTTTAAAATATATTGTAAATGCTGTTTCAGAGGTTATCGTACTGTTATTTACATCTGTTATCCCAAAATAGAGCCAAATTTCCCAACCCAGAAAGACTCTAAATTCTCAATTTTCCCTTTTACTTCCTCTTTGCAGACTCTATATGTTAATAGTTACAGATTTGACCCATTGCATTCCTTAGCTCATCTCCATGATTATACATCTGCAACCCAGGACTCACGTATTTTGAACATCTGTGCTACATGAACCAAGCAGTTTTTGAAGTATTAATTTAATGAATACGTACTAATTACCATCAATGTTCCAAGCCCTGTATTGTGGTCTGACCATATGGTAAAAGTGCACCACTACTCCAAGCACTTCCTGTATATTAGCTCATGTCAATGCCCTCTAGCTAAAGACTACCAGGAACCAATTCCTGACATCCACAGACACACGGAGTTGGCCCCTTTGGTGGAAAGAGTGAGCAACCCATACTCAGAGGAGATGGCAGCATGTTTCTGCTTCCTCTCAGTCTCTTTTTAAGGTCTTGCCTTTTCTTTCTAACAGTCACAAAAGAATTCGAGGCATGTATTTAGGTAGAGGTTACCAACACATTCTTTCTTTTCCCCTTCCTTGAAACAGGAGCAGGTATAGCTGTCTCCTTTTTGATAAACCGTATCTTCATTTACCACGAGACCTCTTTTATGCAGGAAACTCTGTTGTCTTTCTTCTCTATATACAAGTATTTTCCTGATTACACATTTCACTAGGTGAATATCAGAGTCACATTTGTAGCAACCTCCCTTTTTGTCCCGAAAAGAAAAAAATAAAAGAACCTAGTATAGTGTTAGGTTATTAAATCCTTGTGGTTTAGAAATGCTTTAAGAGAAAATCCCTGAGCTGTTGTTAACGGTGTTGTGGAATCCATACTATTCCCAGTGCAGGGGAAGAGGAGTGAGGTAGTTGGCTATAGAAAAAGAATTCTGGAATCACCATATCTAGAGCCCCAAAGCACCTCCTGCTGATGTATTTTTCATTTTATGTCCATTTATTTGGTGCCTACACCGTCATCTCATTCTCTCTTCCTTTCTCTTATTTTCAACAGAAGCTGAGAAAGTCTCTGTAGCAAGCAGAATTCTAGTTTTCATAATACTAAGTTATGTTGGAACATAAAATATGTATATAATACACTATGGAAACTCACCTTAAAATATGTATATACTAAGCTCTCAAATAATGTGACTTTGGACAGACACCTAAAAAGAAAATGAATTAGAAAAGTTGATTATCTGATACATTTTCCAAACCCTAGATCATAGGACCACCTTTGCCACCTCGGTTACGTAGCAGTCTATGCTATCAGTATTCTAGAATGCTTCAAGTTATTGCCTTTTCATAATCAATGGTCCCTATAGAAAAGGGATTCATCACCTGCTGTCTTGACAGTGCAAGTACTTCGTGACAGCACCATGCTTCATTTGCTTTGCTCTGACTGCTAAAGCAGGCACAGAATTTCAGGGTCTGAAGCCTCAGATAGGAGTGGAGCTAAGGGAGGCCAAAAGCCTGTTAAGGCACCAACCCATTTTTAGATTATAGATTACATGAAATATTAACTAAACTCACATGTGTTATTTGTAAAAATAAGAATTTTAGCAGTCCTTGGAGGGTGACTGAGACCCAGCTTTCATTTGCATTCCATACCTTTACTTTGGATGCCTATTTTGTAGCAATTAACCAAATGAAGAAGTCATGAAATCATATTCCATAAGATTTAAACTCTACTGTGTTCCTGCTGACTGTAATCTTGGAGATGGGCTGGGAGGAATCAAGTTGCATCCCCACCAGGCTGACCCTCCTGGAGCTTACTGCAAAGACACACAGAAGTCTATAGCCTACTGCTCAAATACCAAGTGTACAGATTTCTTGGATGTTACCACCTGAAGGAAATGTGCACATTTGGCATCTGACTTTCTGTGATGACAGGGAAAGACATTTCCTCTACACTATTTGATAAATGTCAGGTGCCTGAGAATGAAGAAAAAGCACTGAGATATTTGCAAGATAGAGTCTCATTACAGAATATTTTATGCTTAGTGCCAAGGTGGGAATAAAGGAGTCTGGAAAGTAAGGATGAGATGTTCTTAAGCCTGTGTAATGCCAAAGGGAGAGATAATGGTAACTTAATGGATGACTTAAATCAAGGATAGCAAGATAATAAACCTCTAGGCAAGAATGAGAATGTCCTTCCTTGTAGCTTTCTACTATGTCAATTCTGTGCTACTCTTTCTCCTGAAACCAGTGGCAGTCTTGTTCAGTAAAGACCCATCCTATGGTGCCTCTCCAGCTTGCTGTATTCCTCATTCCTTCCAACCCAACTCTTCCTACTTCCAAATTTATAAATACAATGACTAACTCTCCCACGGTTCAGCTTTCTGCTGACTGGAAATGTGTAGGTAATGCCAATCCTGAGAACTGGATCTACTACATTTTATTCCCAACTCAAAGGTACTGACATTCTATCCTCTTCTGCGCGTAAGGACCTAGTCCGAATAGACTAGAGCCCCCTCTGAAACATTCTCATAATGTCACAGAGCTGTCTGGTACTATATTGTCTTTACTTACACATTTAAACCTTTATTTTTCTTTTTTGAGCTCATTTTTAATATTCAGGTTGTAGAAATACTGTTGACAATCATTTTCCATTGTCTAAAAGAGCAGGCTATCCAAAATGGATCAAACTAATAATTGAAAATGTAGTTAGGTATGGGAAAAATCTTAAATATGCATCATCTAAAAATATTTAAACTACTTCAAAGAAAAAATCTTATGAGAATTTTATAGGATACTAACAGATGGGACAGTGCTTTTGATATGAACAATTTTTCAATTTTCAGTAGTGTAAAACAATATGATCATATGTTTAAAATAAAATTATAATAATCTGTTGTCTCAGCTTTTCTGTGATTGTACTGATAAAAGCAATTTGGCTGTGAAATTCTAAACCATCATACTCTCATTTATTTTGAGTCCTTTCAAATTAATTAGGTTATTTAATTGATAGAAAATGAATTTGGTAGGAAATGTAAACAGTATAAAGGCATACTCTGAAAACCACGTCTTTTTCTTTTTTTTTTTTAAATTTTATTATGTTATGTTAGTCACCATACAATATATCATTAGTTTTTGATGTGGTGATCCACGATCCACTGTTTTCGTATAACACCCAGTGCTCCATGCAGTACGTGCCCTCCTTAATACCCATCACCGGGCTAACCAATCCCCCCTCCCCCCTCCCCTCTAAAACCCTGTTTGTTTCTCAGAGTCCATAGTCTCTCATGGTTCATTTCTCCCTCCAAATCCCCCCCCTCATTTTTCCCTTCCTTCTCCTAGTGTCCTCCATGCTATCCCTTATGTTCCACAAATAAATGAAACCATATGATAATTGACTTTCTCTGCTTGACTTATTTCACTTAGCATAATCTCCTCCAGTCCCATCCATGTTGATGTAAAAGTTGGGTATTCATCCTTTCTGATGGCTGAGTAATATTCCATTGTATATATGGACCACATCTTCTTTATCCATTCATCTGCTGAAGGGCATCTTGGCTCTTTCCACAGTTTGGCTATTGCGGACATTGCTGCTATGAACATTGGGGTGCATATGGCCCTTCTTTTCACTACATCTGTGTCTTTGGGGTAAATACCCAGAAGTGCAATTACTGGGTCATAGGGGAGCTCTATTTTTAAATTTTTGAGGAACCTCCACACTGTTTTCCGAAGTGGCTGTACCAACTTGCATTCCCACCAACAGTGTAAGAGGGGTCCCCTTTCTCCACAACCTCTCCAGCATTTGTTGTTTTTTCTCTGTCCATTTTTGCCATTCTAACTGGTGTAAGGTGGTATCTCAGGGTGGTTTTGATTTGAATTTCCCTGATGGCTAATGATGATGAACATTTTTTCATGTGTCTGTTAGCCATTTGTATGTCTTCTTCAGAGAAGTGTCTTTTCGTATCTTCTGCCCACTTTTTGACTTATTTGTTTTTTGGTGTTGAATTTGAGAAGTTCTTTATAGATCTTGGATACCAGCCCTTTATCTGTAGTGTCATTTGCAAATATCTTCTCCCATTCTGAAACCACGTCTTTTTCTCAACATAGATATCCACTCTCATTCCCACCTCCCAGAGTCAGTAACTATTACCAAATTTCTTATGTGAACATATAGATATATGCTATGCAAATATACATGCCCAGTACTGTCCTGATTATCTGATATAGTCTGACATAGATTTATGCATCAAGTCCTCATAGCGACCAATAAGTACATATTCTTTAAAAAAAAGAATCATACACATTTTCAGACAAGGAAATTGAGGTGCACAAAATTAAGAAACTCATTCACAGTCCTATGTTTTATAAGCAGTGGAACCATAATTATAGCACAGAACCCCAGTTCCAGATAATATGCACTTAACCACAAAGCCCTACTGCCTCTCTGTAACTCTTGTCATTTCATGTTGGATACCATTACACACATCTCTCTCTTCATTTTACATTCAACAAGTGCAATAGATGAGTAACCAAATTAATTTTGCACATTTGCATGAGAATACTTGCATATGTTTTTCAGAACCTGTTCTCTGTGTCTGCAAAGGTAAGCTAGGAATGCAAAAAAAAAAAAAAAAAACCTCTTTTGTGTGTGAGGTTGACATTTAGCCTTTTGTAAAGTTCTATTTTATGCCTTATCTTAGAGAGAGAATATAATATTAGAATTGAGTTTCTTTCTTTGCTAGTTTTCAATTATACTTTTATCCCACCCCTGTAGAGGTGTGCTTGCTCCTAAATGCAAACAAGAATCTCACTAGACACTATATGTTAACTAACTGGAATTTAAATAAAAACGAAAAAGAAAAAAAGAATCTCATTAGAAAACAAGGAGCACTGGGTGTTATATTGAACTAATGAATCACTGAACATCATAGCAAAAACCAATGATGTACTACTATACCTTAGCTAACTGAATTTAAATAAAATAAATTAAAAAAAGAAAACAAAGAGTAGCAAACAATGTTATCATCTATAATCAGAAAAGTTATTAATATTTGCCTAAAAAGAAAAAAATAGGATAGGGAAAAGGGGAAGAATTTATTACAATATCACTACATTAATATTCTCTTATTTTGAAATGGCATGGAGGTATAAAATGCAAGGAATATCCAAAGAATTACAAATAGTTTAAAATTGAGAGAGAGCACAGCATAACACAACAGGATTATCTTGTGAATATAGATAAGACACATAAATACAAGCATGACACAGAAAGTTGCACTGATAGCAAAGACTATGGAAGTGATGATTAAATAAAGCTGAACACAAAAGAAAGGATCCTCAGAAGGAGGCACAGACTTCCCAGGCCTTAGGTACTCACAGGGCAATAGAGTTTTAAATGTTCACACCTGTGTAGAGTGACTAAGTGCTAATTCTGTGCCGTTCTCTTGGGTCCTCCAACCTGCTCCCCTTCCAAAATGTTCCACACAACTCCCCAACTTCTCCAAGATTCCAGAACCATGTCTGCCTGCTACCAGGTATAGTTTTTTTTGTTTTTTGTTTTTTTTCTGGTGAGAAATAAGTCTGTGACTTTCCTGAATTGTTACTGTAAGTGAGTGAAGTCAAGGTCAGTCTCCAGGCAAATATCATTCAGCAATCCAGAATTCAGACTTTACTGATCTATTCCTAATCCTTCTCTAATATAAAATTCCATACACTCACAATAACAATTCAGCCCATGGGACATAATTTACGTATCAGGTAAATTTAAACAAATACTGCACTAACCAAAGAGGAGAGGATTATATCTGCCCAATAAAGCAAAGTGTATCACCCTCAACAATTGAGTAATTTGGCTTTTTCAGCCTTGTAAAGAATCATTCAGCAATCAATGTACTCACATTTTCAGGTTCGGTTTTGTTAGGGGACAATTCTCTATGACATTTTTGCATGTCCTGTATGAGCTTGTGATCAGAAGTATCCTGTAATAATACTGCCTCTGGGGCAGAAGACAGATTTGTTTCCTGATCAAGATAATTAAGGTAATGTCTCCTTCTGAGGGAAAGTTGTGTGGGTTTGCTAGCAGCCCCTTTAAGAATCAGGGTTTCCTAATCTCATTTTTCCTTACCTATGGCACAAATACCCTGTGGGTGTAACATCCACTTGGGCCTGCATCTGCATTTGCTCCCATGGGGTTTGGGGAACAAGGGTAATGAATTCAAATATGAAAATCACACTGCCTGCTGTGCCATTCGTAACAGAGTCCTTTGTCTCTGGCCTAGGAGTCTCTGTCCTCTGCCAGCTTGTGTGAAACTGTGGCAGGCTAACTTGTTAGCCTGCAGAAGGAATTAAATCTCAGACTTCAGAGCTCCTGACAGGCTTTTCTCTAAAACAATTAATATTTCTCTGCTTTACCTATCATCATGGACATTTTACAGGCAAAACAAGTTTTAATTTAATCACTGTTTTCTTTTTGATGTTCAGTCTGTCACTACCTACCTTCTAGCAGTCTCTCCTCAGATTTGTATTTTTATCCCTTCAAACAATTATGAAAGCATCCTTATTTTTGACAATGATAAGATGTTGTAGGCCTATGTTGAATATTCCTATCTTAACTATAGAATCATCTATTCTCTAAAAAGCTCTGATTCTATTTAAAGAAGAGTACTGAAGAGCAAAATCTATACAACAAAGTAGGTATGACGATGGTGTGTAGCAAAAAAAAAAAAAAAAGATACTCACTTCTTTATCCAAATCTCATGAATTCATGCTTGCAAAATTTCTTTACACCTTGCTCTGAAATAAGAGTTTGTTAATTCAATTTTTTTCTCTTCCCACTTGTTTTGATGCTATATATTGTCATGATATAGCATGTATTCAACTATATTATGCCTGCCTCCACCTCTTTGGAAGTTTCTATTTTCCTCTTCCTTTAAGGTCTTTGGATCGATTTCTAAGTGCACAGATCCAGATCACACCTATAATGGTATCTATCTCTAAGAGTGAAAGAAACTCTCAATTTCCCTATGTCATCCAGAGTTCCATTTCAAAAAATACAAGGCCTTTTGCTATTAAAAAAACGAAAGAAAATATGTGCTTCTAAAATTTTCTTAATAGGTGGAAGAACAGATTCTAGGATGGGTTTCCAAGAACAGTTCTGTCCAGGGAACTGCTCTTCAAGAACAGCAGGGGGCTAAGGAAAGGGGAAACCTTGATTCACAATCACACTACCTTAGCTGTGATCTAGAGAGCAGGAAGCCACAGAGAGGGCTATTTTCTAATGGGAGAAATGGCCTGAACTAGAATAAACGGATCAGGAAGAAATCAGCAGAACTGTTGGCTCCTATAATATGCTGCCTTAGCTGCAGTCTGGGAATCAAAAAGCCATTGCCACAGATGATGTCTCCAGAACAGTACAGCACCTGCTCAATCTGCAATGGACATCTGTGGTGACACAGCCTCCCTATCTAATACAGTATACTGTTCCAAATTCAGTCTTCACAAAAATGCATCTGATTGGCACAAACTAAACTGCATTCAAAAACAGAGAAGTGTACATTTCAGTCTTTTAACATTCAAAAAGTGCAACAGAATGTAATTGGAAAGATGTTGAGTCAGTCACTCTATGGTATCCACCACGGTCCATTCTGGCAACGTCAATAGGTATCATTCTTCCCAATATCTCTGAACAACAGCAACAGATCCTCTCTTAAAAACCTCTCTTACTCTCTAATTCAAATACAAATTCATCAGAGACTAACAAGTGGCAATCTAGCTCCCTTTTAACTCTTTGAACTAGTTTTATTGCATCAGCACCCCCCCACCACTGCCCCATTTTTTTTCCAGCCATGCTAGCCTCCTAGTAGTTCCTTTAATATGTCAGGCACACTCCCACCTCAGGGTCTTGCTGCTCCCCCTCCCTGGAATGTCTTCTGATATTTGCATGCCTCCTTCCTTGACACCTTTCAGCATCTGGCACTTCAGATGCCACCAAATCAGTGAGCTCTTTCCTGATCAACTTACTTAAATTGCATCTCCCTCATTTTTCTCTCCTTAAAATTCCCAACCCTTTTCTACACTTAGCATTATTCTAGCACACTACACACGTCCCTTATTTATGGTGGTTATTATCTTCTCTCCCTACTAAAATGTAGAGCCATGAGTGCAGAAATTATATTAGTTAACTTTGATATCTACAGTCCCTACAACTGTATCTGGCATATAGTAAGTCGTCAGTAAAAAAATTAACAAATTAGTAAATAAAGGAATAAACAATAATCTGCTCCCATATAACATAATGTATCAACTATCCCTTGTATAAAAAAATGGAAACATCCTCTCTTTTGGGGGCGTGTAGTATCTTGTGAATCACTACATTCTTCTCTGAGAGCTGTTCTTTGCTCCTCTCTATATATACCTCCTCTACTTCAGTCACGATTTTACCTTGATATATTTTGAGTTTGTTATTAACTAAATAACAAATTTGATTACCACCAATGCACCTTATATAAAATATGGGAAAAGATAATGAAAAAAGGGAAACTGGCTACTACTAATAAAAAACATAAGTCAAGGAAAATAGGTATCTTATAAAGTCTGTGTTTCTGCAACTAGACACAGACTGTAATGAGTATTTATAACTTCATTATTCTGCTTCTTACTTGATATTTCCTTTGACCTCAGTCAGTACACTGGCTGATCAAGGTTTGTTACTTGATATATGATCCCACCCTTCATTCCTGAGGTATTCAACTCTTAAAGGTCTTACTCCCATGAGGTTGCTACAGCTTTCAATACATTTTACCACTACGCTACTTCAGGTTCTGAGAGGACTGCCTGGATTTTAGACATACACTTCTATGTTCTTTATGTAGTAGTCATTCTATGTCCCCTTGATAATCAGGATTAATCACCCTATCAATAGAGTATCAATATATTATTTTAATATTGGATTAATTTGAGAGGAGACCAAAACAAACAAGTGGCGATCTCAAATTCCAAGCTCAGCAGAATCTCTGTTGCTCCCTCTGATGAAAGTATTCTTCCCTTAGGAACTGAGACCCCTAAAACAAAAAAGTGGGGAGCAAATATTTTTCATATGAGTAATTTGATATAATAGTGAAAGGTGCCACTTTCACTTCCACCCCTTGATTCCCAGATCCATCTATTATGGTTTTAGAAGATTAAGTACTATATATTTGTCATAGGTCACAGAATATATCATATTTCTGGAAGACTTTAACTTTGCAAAGTATTTTTTTAATAGACCTCAATGTCTTCAATAGGCTAATCCACCACTCTTTAAGATCATGATTGGTACATGGTAAGATGAATTAATATTACGGAAATCAGCCCATTATCTCTCTTTTATTTTTTCCTGTGCAATGGTTTTCTTAAAACACAAGTGAGACTGTGTGGGATATCATAATGGTGAATAAGGCATTCATTAAGTTCAACGATGATGTTGCTGGAAGAAACATGGCAGGCAGGAATAGCAAATCCTTATCATGATGTATCTTCCTCCATCACATGCTCATAGGGAATTTTCCCTGGAGTGCCTATTGAGGAGAAGTGACAGTGCAAAAGAAATGGGTGTCTTGAAAATGTGGATGAGTTTATCATGCAACTTATTTGTACTTTCAGGACCACCTAGAGCCCAATCTCATTTGTACTGCTACCACTTGATGATG
Organism: Phoca vitulina; assembly: GCF_004348235.1. NCBI lineage: Eukaryota > Metazoa > Chordata > Mammalia > Carnivora > Phocidae > Phoca > Phoca vitulina. The sequence goes on along the minus strand of NW_022589752.1, from coordinate 9,981,598 downwards.
GAAATTTGTTGGTACCTCCAATTCTGTAGCTTGATAAACTATATAAAATTTAGTTCATTTGAGGAAACTCATGTCAGATGGTCATTTGGTGTTCTCTAGTAGATATTCAAAGCAAGCCAAATCTGACTGACAAAAGCAAAATAGTTACTTGCCAAAGAGATCACAGCTTTGCTTCCAAATCTTAAAAGACTGTTCACTAATTCTCCTACAGAAGTTTGGTAGGAGCTCCATACAGCATTCTAACTAGTCACAGACACTTTGAGTACCATTAGATATGCTGGCTTCTCAGAGCCAAGAGATTGAGACAAATTTTTATAGGGTGTATCTCTTATTCTCTGCCATATCAGTATCTTAACAAGCATCTAGGTACTTAATTAATTAAGTCCTAGAAGCATGATGTCATCAGTGTGGTGAACCAGAGTGATGCCCTTTTGAATGACTAGTGAGATGAATGAGTTTCCCCATGACTGAACTATAGCATAGAGCCAGATTTGATGTAAACCTGAACCAAGATAGTAAAAGTATATTGCTGTTCCTGCCTGGTGAAAGCGTGCTGTTCTGAAATTCTCAGTTTATTGGTAGAGAGAAAAATAATATATTTTAATAGCTGCCTATCAGGTACCAGAATCAATATTTATTTTCTCCAGTAATAAGACCATTATCTGGAACAGCAGCTGCCACTGGAGTTATCAGTCACTAAACTCAAAATAACCTACTGGATATGCTAAACTAATAAATTAAATATGCATTTAATTATTACCTATGAATAAATTACACAAACTGGAAAAATATATTTATGTTCTTATAAGTCAGGGTAATGGTTACCTTTAAGAAGATAATGACTAGAATGGAAAGAGGACACCTTTGATGAGCATATTTTAAAACTGCAATCTTCTCATCCCCCATTCCACTCTCTATGGCTCTTCTAATCCCTTTACTCTGTTTCAGATACTATGTTATTATGTGAACTCATCCCACTTACCCATTGTTAAGTTCTACAAAGGCAGGGATCTTCGTGTGTTTGAGCACAAATTATCCTAAAAACCTAGAAAATTCCTAGTCTGTAATAAACACTCTATAAACCTTTGTTAAATAAATGCCTAATTTCATTTCTGTGAAAATGATATACTTTTTCCCTATGGAATTTTTTAAAGATTTTCTTGTCATTTTTAATGTGCCCAATTTTGAAGTTTTTTTTCTTAATTCTATTCTGCTTCACACTCTGAAATGTCTTTAGTTCTAAAAAATGCTTTAACATTATTATTCACATATTACCTGTCCTCCAAATTAGTGTTTTTATTTTGACAACATATTTTCGTGTCTAATATTTCCAGTTAATTCTTCTTTATAACTACCTGTTCTTATTTTTTTGTTGTTGTAGTTGCCCTTATTTCTTAGATGATGTATTATTATTTTAGTCTCCTTCATTGTGTCTCTTCCATTAGGAGTGCTTCCTTTGGCATGTTATTTCTTTGTTGTGTTTTTCTAATAGTACTTCTACAGAGCTCATGATTTTTTACTGTGAGCTCCTAGAGTTTAGTAAGTGTCACCCCTTGGGATATCTACAGTTTTGTACCAGTTTTTAGTGTGACCCTATATATATATATATATTTTTTTTTTTTATCTGCCTTTTTATGTGTTTCTCACAACTTTCAGGGTTTTATATGGGGAAAGAAGCCAGCACCCTATGCTTATTTCTCTCTTTTCATGGGGACTAAAACTAGTTTCCCAAGCTATTTCTTCCTTCTGGAAAACTATTTGTTTCTTGTTTATACAGGTAACCAGGTACCCTCCAAATACCCATCACCAAAAGCAATAAATATTTTTGTACATGTCTCCATATGGAACTATGTGGGAATTTTCTTGGGTTTATATGCAAAAACAGTATGTTAACTTAATGTGTATATCTATACTGTATTCACTTTGATAACATATTACCAGATTACTCTCTGATTTGGGGCCTCTACACTACCTCTTGCAGTGCATGAGAGTTCTTACATCTGTATATCCCCCCAATATTTGGCACTAACCAGACATTTCTAAACTTTGCCTGTCTAATGGTTATATAGTGGTAATTCTTATTTTATTTTTTAATTATTTGATTAGTAGTGATTCTGAGCATCTTTAATATGCCTATAGCCTTCCAGTTTCCTTATATTTTCAAACTGCATATCCAACAAAGGACTAGTATCCAGAATATATAAAGAACACTGAAAATTCAACAGTAAAAAAAAATCAATTAGAAAAATGGACCAAAGACATGAATAGACATTTCACTGAAGAGGATATAGAAGGAAATAAGCACGGGAAAAGATGTTTAATTTTACTACTCATTGGGGAAATGCAAATTAAACCCACAATGACACAGCCCAACATACCTGCCAGAATAGATAAAGTTAAAAATAGTGACAACATCATGCTGCCAAGGATGCAGAGGAACTGGATCATACTTTGCTGGTGAGAATGTAAGTGGTACAGTCATTCTGAAAAAAACAGTTTGGCAGTTTCTTATAAAACTAAAAATACTTACCATACTCAGCAGTCACACTCTGGGGTATTTATTCCAGAGAAATAAAAACTTACATTCACATAAAAACCTGTACATAAATATTCATAGTATCTTTATTCATAATAGCTAAAAACTAGAAACAACCAAATGCCCTTAAACAGATGAATGGGTAAATAAAATTGTGGTACATCCATAACATAGAATACTACTCAGCAATAGAAAGGAACAAATATTGACACATGCAACAACTTGGATGAATCTCAAAAGAATTATAATGAATGAAAAAAAATACAGAAGGTCACATACTATATGATTTCATTTATATAATATTCTTTTGAAATGACAAAATTAAGAAAATCAAAACATTAGTGGTTGCCAGGGATCAGGGATGAGGGAGGGGGTGTGGAAGGAGGTGAGTGTGGCTACAAAAGGGTCATGAAGGATCCTTCTAGTGATGAAACTCTTCTGTATCTTGACCCTATCAATGTTGATATCTTAATTTTGATATTGTACTATAGTTTGGCAAGGTTACATTAGGAGAAAATGAGTAAATGATACATGGGACCTCTTCGCACTATTTCTTACAACAGTATATGAGTCTACAATTACCTGAAAAAAGGTTTGATTAATAAAATAAAATAAATAATCTGAAGATAGTGAGAAATTAAAACATCAATGTGCTGGATCATAAAAAGCTGGGAAGTCAAGATTAGAAAGTGAGGGAGTTAAAAAAAAAACAGCAAGTGGTAATCACAGATGGGGATTAATGTAATTTAAGTGGGTACAGGTGGCACAGGCTTGTCGGTCAGGGTGATAATGGGTATGCCAGGGAGTGACTATGGAAAGTAAAGACAATGAACTTCAGCAGGCCAAATATTTGGCATCAGTATGTTGGATAATTGATGCACACTACACAGAAATTGTCTAATATTTGATAAAATATACAGTAAGAAAGGGAAGACTATGAATCGTGGGGAGAATGTAAGGAATGTCCAGATATTCAAGAGGTCAGTAAAAAGTTACTGACAGCAGCTATGGAAGACATAGGGGGTAGAGGCAGCTAACATAAGCTTCCAAAGCAGGAGGAAGTTTTATATAAAGTAGAGAATCCATGATTCAGGATTGGAATTGAGAAGGTAGGGGAATGCTGGCTCTGCCCTCAACCCTGAAGCAAAGAGAATTTGGAGAACATGCAGCTTCAGCTCAAGGGCTAAAAAGAAGCATCTGTGAAGAAAATCAGGTTTCTGAAGGAAAAGGGAGCATTTCATGACTAAAAGGGTCTAGGGAATTTATTTGCTGTAGGCATTCCAAAGAACTGAGCAAGAAGTTTCAGGAGAGAGGACAGAACTGGTAGGAAGACTTAGAGAAAGAAGCACACAACATTGGAGAACAGTTGAGGGATTTATATTTTCTTTGAATCCCCAAAGATCAGAGGGTTGGCATGTGAGGTATGATGAAAATAATATATTTATTTTATATATGTTTGGGGTACTTTTCTTTTATATTCATCTAAAGATCTTAATTTTCTTTCCCTTTGGCACCCCAGTACTAAATTAAGTGGAACATGTGAGAAGGAATGTTCAGCCTGGTGTCATATTGACTATTTTTATATTGCTAAAAAATTATATCTTGTTATCACAATCCCAGATTTCAAGATATACAACAAAGCTATACTAATCAAAACAGTATGATACTGGCACAAAAAATAGACACATGGATCAACAGAACAGGATGGAGGGCCCAGAAATAAGCCCACCTGTATATGGTTGATTAATCTACAACAAAGGAGTCAAGAATATACAATGGGGAAAACACAGTCTCTTGGCATTGGAAAACTGGACAGCTACATGCAAATGAAAGAAACCAGAGCACTTTCTTATACCATATACAAAAATAAATTCAAAATGAGTTAACAACCTAAATGTAAGACCTGAAACTGTAAAACTCTTAAAAGAAACAAAATCAGTAAACTCACTGCTGTAGCAATACTCGTCTGGATCTGTCTCCCCAGGCAACAGAAACAAAAGCAAAAATAAACAATTGAGGCTACATCAAACTAAAGTTTTCGCACAGTGAAGGAAATCATCAACAAAATGAAAAGGCAGCCTACTGAATGGGAGAACATATTTGCAAAATATATATCCAATAAAGGGTTAATATCCAAAATACATAAAGAATTTATACAGCTCAACACCAAAAAGACAAATAATGTAACTAAAAAATGGACAGAGGAACTGAATAGCCATTTTTCCAAAGAAAACTTACAGATGGCCAACAGACACATGAAAAGATACTCAACATCCCTAATAACTAGAGAAATGCAAATCAAAACTACAATGAGATATCACTTTACAACTTTATACCTAAAAATGGCTAGAATCAAAAAGATAAGAAATAACAAGTATTGGTGAGGATGTGGAGAAGAGGGAACCCCTGTGCACTGTTGGGAATTTAAATTGTTGCAGCCACTGTGGAAAAAACAGTTTGGAGAGTCCTCAAAAAATTAAAAATAGAAATACCATATGATCCAGTAATCCTACTTCTAGGTATTTATCCAAAAAAAAACCCATTAATTTAAAAAAATATATGCACCCCTATGTTTATTGCAGCGTTATTTACAATAGCCAAGATATGGCAGCAACCTGTCTATCAATAGATAAATGTATAAAGAAGATGCGGTGTATACTTAGACAGCAGAATATTACTTAACCATAACAAAGAATGAGATCTTGCCATTTGTAACAACAGAGATCAACCTAGAGGGTATTACACTAAGTGAAATAAGTCAGACAGAGAAAGACAAATACCACCAGTTGCACTTATATGTATAATCTAAAAAACCAAACAAACATACCAAACCAGAAGAGACTCATGAATACAGAGAACGAACTAATGATTGCCAGAGGGAAGAGATGGTGGGAGATTGGAGAAATAGGTTAAGAAAATTAAGAGGTGCAAATTTCCAGTTATAAAATAAATAAGTTATGGGGATGAAAAGTGCAGCATAGGGAATATATATATATATATATATATATATATAGGAGATACAGTCAATAATATTGTAATAACATATGGTGACAGATGGTAATTATTTAATGTGTTGAGTGTTGCATAATATATAGAATTGTCCAGTAGTTGTGTTATATACCTGAAACTAATATAACATTGTATGTCAACTCATCTTCAATTTTAAAAACAATTATAAAATAAAAAAAATAATTATGCCTTACTAAAGAACTGCTTGCATCAAAGAAACTTGCCTCCTTAGAAAAAATTCTCCAAGTAGAGCCAATTTGAATTGTCTACTGGCAGTGTTTTTGGGCCTGAGGACAAGTACATGAATCCAGGCAGCAGCTCCACAAGTTCCTCCTTGGCGCTGAAACAGAATGGAATTTGGGGCAGCAGATCAAATGTTGCCTACCCAGGACTGGCAGCTGCTACTTAGTATGCTTTGTTGTATGGTATACTCAGAAACTCAGTTATGTTGCATGTGAAAAACAGTCAATGTTTCTCTACCCTCAAATACCAAGCTTAAATAAAGTTTCTCTTTTCCACATAATCGTTTCCTTGTTTCAGCTTCTCCTTCTTAAACACACCTCTGAGGCCCACCAGCATCATTTCCACAGACCGGCACATATGGACTAAGGACAGCTGCTCAAGCTACAGCAGGATGCATGCTATCTACCTTCATCTGTGCAACCAAACTACTCTTTGGCTCAGGCTACTGGTGTGGTTCGCCTGCCCTTAGTGAAGGCTACTACTCCCACAACTTTGCTGAGGTCCTTGCTTCTTGATTCAGACCTTCTTTGTGAGGCCTTCCTTCTATGGAAATAATCAATTATGAACAAAGGTACCAAATTATGAAGACCTCATGGTCCAACGCTTGCCCTGGCCACGATAGTTAAAAGTCAACTGTATTTCCTCTGCGTGGTTCACTATAAGCCTCTAAAAGATAAGATAATAATGTTCCATATATTACAAGGCAAGGTTCCAAACATACCACCCTGTACAAATTTTCCCTTATTATTTTGTTCCCCAAATTCTAACTATTTTGCTTATTTCTCAAAAATTCCAGGCCAATAAGAGCCCTGAATTGAATCTATTCCTTAAGTTGGGGTTGCAAATTTTATTTCTGTAAAGAATCAGATAGTGAATACTTTAGGCTTTGTAAGACAAGAAGCAAAATCAAGGATATTATATAAATACTTATATAACTTTTAAAATATAATCATTTAAAACTGTAAAAGCTATGCTAAGCTCATGAGCTGCACAAAAACAGGCAATAAGCTGGATTTGGCCTTCAGACTATAGTTTTCTGTCACCTGCCATAAAATACAACATCCCTATTATCTAAAATTCCATTGACAGATATTTTTTAAACCCAATCAAAAATATGTTAAATACTTTTAATGTTCTCAGTTATCATTTGTTTTTTCTAGCTTCCGTTATCTATTCTAATCACATTATTTCTCCTACCTTAATTTAGTCACAGATTTAAATTACAAATGAGACCTTTCAATTCAAAGTTCTATCTTCTTTTCTCTGTGATACCTTTAGCAAAAGCACTTTTAGTGAGAAGTCCAACCATGTGGATAGTAAACAATCCATTAGAAAACCTGCAATGAGTAATTAATTAGTAAATTAAGTCATAGGAAATTTGTAACATATGAAAAAGCACCTTAATTTAAATAATAGGGCATATTTTAAAATAGTGTAGTAAAATTAAGAGATAAGTATATAATAATATAAAAACTCTTTTTAATATAGGAAAAGATTTTTATATGTTCAAATTTTATCTCTTCAGTCTGAAACACCAAGCCCTCTGCCATAATGACTACTATCCAAGTGCTCCAGGTTTTTTCTAGGGGCTACCATTTTACGTTATGACGTTTTCTTCTTCATAGTACAGTCTCAGATTTATTATCTTAAATGCAAAAAGTTTTTAACATTAAGCTTATACAATTTAGGAGACAGATTTTATTATATTATAGTCTGACTCCATGTTTGATTTCAAGTCCCACCCTCTCTGTTCTTCCATTGTCCTATATCTGAGTAAAGAGCACTTCCACTTCCATGAGTAGTAAAGTCATTTATCTCTGACCCATGAGTGTCATGTCTTCTGCTAGCAACCTCGAAACTATGGTAAGCTGTTACCAAGTAGGGTAAAGTCTTAGATACTTCACAGATGACAATGACATCCCAGCTTAAAACATTTCAAAGATTTCCTATTTCTCTTAAAATTTAACTGAAACTCTTATCATGCCCTGCAAGGCCCATATCATCTAGTGCCTATCTACCTCTCTAAATGCCACTTATGTTCTATCCACAACTTTCCCTACCCCTTTAATGACTCAACAAGATTTTCCTAAATGTCACCATTCACTATTTTATATATAACATGTATATTATATATACATATAATATATACATACACATATACATATATATGTATATACATATATATCACCATTCTATATACACATTGTGTATATATATAATATATATAATCTTTGTTTTTAAGGTTATCTTAACATCTGGGGTTATGGGAGGCATTGACTCTAGAAGGAGGGGGGAAAGGCAATACATAACAGAAATATAAGACAAAATTTTAGAAAGATAGCGCCTCAGACCCTACAGCTCATTCTTAGAGAACTGTAGTCGGGAAATCAGACCAAGAGACTGTATTAGGTTTTATTGCTCATATAGCAAATGTTTGCAAACTTTGTGACTTAAAACAACATGAATTTATCATCTTTTAGGTTTATAAGTCACAAGTCTGACATAGGTCTCACTGGGCTGAAATCCAGGTTAAAGCAGAGCTACGTTTCAGTCTGGAAGCTCCAGGAGAGACTCTATTTCCTTATCTTTTCCAGCTCCTAGAGGCCACCCACATTCCTTGACTCATGGACTCCTTCCTCCGTCTTCAAAGTCAGACATTACATCTCTTTTTCCATTATTCCATAGCCAGCTGGGATGCCAGCTGGGATGCCTCTTCTGAAGACCTAAGTCTCTTGATTTTGAAGTCCTAAATTAATCACTCAAGCGAAATTCCTTTTTACCATGTAAGGTGACATATTGACAGGTTCCAGGGATTACAATCAACATCTTTGAGAGGGGCCATTTTTCTGTTTACCATAGATACCTAAAATGATGGTTACATTGATATGGACAGGTTAGAGAATATTATAAATGAAAGCCAGTAAGTACAGAGTACATTTTACTTAAGTAGGACATACGGGACATATGGCCTGGTGTTGTGATGCTATGCAGTGCTCACGCCACTGGTTTGTTTCTTAATATTGCAGTTTCAGAATGTAAGAACCACCCCCAAGACCCCAAAGATATCAACCTTAGACCAACCACCTTTCCATCAGAGATGGCTGATCTATTAAATATGGGGAAGACAGAGTTACAGAGCAGCTAGAGGTAAAAAAAAAAAAAAAAAAAAATCATTAATTTAACACTACCAATAAGTATTATTCACAGTATCTCTTATATGAAAACTCCGCCCAAATTCTTATTATTTGGATAGATTTGTAGCTGTGTCTTTAGCAGGGGAGATACCTGGGTATATGACAATACAGAGTTATGGTAGTGGGAATGGAGCTAAGCCAGTAATAATAATTTAATGCAAGGTTGTGACAGTCAAGAGCCCTGAAACTGGAGGATAACTCAGTATGATGGCTTCTGAGGGCTGTTTAAACCTTCTAAACCCAGCTTTTGGCCCTCACAGATAGCCAGCATGATGGCTCTTTGTTATGTGAGAATAAGTGAAAAGAAACAGCAGGCTAAACCGTCCTCATTATTTGCATAAAATAATAGTTACTCTTGAATTCTTCTCATCCTTCTCAGCGTTAGACTGGGCAGTCAACATTTCCATCAAAACTCACCTAGTCAACAAGAGTTGTTTCAAAGAGGCACATGTTTTACAAAGTCCCAGCCTTCTTTCCTACAAGAATAATCACTTTGAGGTCCACATCAGTTTGTTCATAGGGGTTTTCTTGCTGCAAACAACTTCTTATGAATTCTGCCAAGGGGAAGTCACTCTGCCAAGCCATCCATCTGATGCTCTCCCACCACCACACACATTTATCTTAGAATCATATAGAAAAGGTTTCAAGGAGCCACAGCACCCATCCAATTCAGGCACCTACATTTTAGATCATACTGTGCTTCTGAATTCCTCAGTAAACGAGAAATGAGTCAATCACAATGTTTCAAGTACAGTCTTCATTTCTTGAGCTTGTAAACCCTCTTGGCACCACACCAGTTACAATGTTCTGAGCCCAGTAGGTGCTCAGTATTCTTGTAGGGCTACTGTCAGTGACTTTCATAAATGCATATTCCCTATTGGGAATGCTTTTTTACTCCACTTAAGTCCAGAGAAATAACTTTAAAGTTATAAATTAATTCATAATCATATACTATTATTATTCCCACATTGCAATAGAGCAAACAGATGGAGATATCAAGAGATTTTAATATTATACAGGTAGCCAGTGATGAATCTAGGACATGAATCCAAGTTCTTATGATTTTCCATTATAATTTGACAGGTTAGCTGTGTGTGTGTGTGTGTGTGTGTGTGTGTGTGTGATTTTGAGTCAAAAACCATACTTGGCTAATGGTGGTAAAAAAGAAAATTTTATTTATAGCACTAAAAATATTAGAGTCAAGAAGCCCAGTAAGAGAAAGCCTCAATAACTAAATCTTGTATCTTAATATTTCAGAAGAAATCAGATATTCTATCAAAGCTATTGAAAAGGAAGAATTCTGGATTTCTTTCTGGAGAGAAAGAAGCTTAGGAATGTATTGTGTTTGATGTTACTCACCAAAAAGTGACTTAAAAATTAATTCAATTCCTTACTTTCACCTGAACCAGCATTATTTCTTCTAAAACCTCCAAGCTTCAATTCTAATTGCAGAGGAAAGTAGTGAAAGAGGCATACAGGAATACTAGTAGCCATAAGAAACAACACCCATGGGAACATAGCAGTCAGTGAAGTTTCTGAGATCATTTCAAAAGCGATAATAGGGTAAACCCTACGAAATTGCTGATATTCAAGCAATTTTATTTTGATTTTTGAAAACAGAATTCTTTATTGAAACCAATATGAAGCAGTTGGATTTCTAAAATATGAAGATGAAGAAAGTGACAGAAAATTTACTTCTGAAATGAATTCTTAAAATTGACTGTACGTGTTAACTGCATCTACAAATACCTTCAAGGCAACGCTCAGATTAGTGTTTGTTTAAATAATTAGGTACTATATCCTAGCCAAGTTGACACCTAAAATTAACCATCACAATGCCTTTATTGTTTAATTCCTGGCTCCCGTAATAACTATCTGTCTGATTTTACACAAGTCACTTAACCTCTCTGTGCCTATTACTGGGGAAACTGAACAATCTTGACTACAGAAAAGTCCCCTGTAGCAGTATAGAAGAGAGTATGAGAGAGAGTATTGGTGAGTATTCATTACAAATTTACATGCATTAAAGGCTGGCATAAAACTGTCCACAAAGTCTGAAGAGAATTTCACACAAATGTATACAGGAAAGTAGAAGATAGAACAATTAAACTTTTTTTATCTCCTTGAGAGACAAGATAGGCTCACCTTATGATTGTCTCCTGTATACCTCATGAAGGACTTCTAAGTTAATCTTGGAATTAACTCAGAAGAATTAACTTAGAGGGAGGTGATCACAGTTCCAAGTTCATTATGCCTGGTGAATTCAAAAGGTCTGGCCTCTTCTTAGGGCTATTATATTTATAAATAAACACACTAAGGAGGATAAAATTGACCATAGTTACTCCCTCCAATTTGTTAAAGAAAGCATAATGATCTTACCCTTACACTATTTTCTCTGTAAAATCATATAATATTATAAGTATAAAAGTATAATAAGGTTGTTGAAGGGATTAATTAAATGAATTCAAGGAAAGAACTTGAAACTCTGCCCAGCCTCAAAGCAATGGCAGGTACTATTATTCTACTTATGTTCTGCTTTGTCTTTGTTGGATGAATGCTGCCCTGGTCTCTTTAGAAACAAAAATGTACAATTAATACTATTAAGTTTGTGCTTTTATTATCACTTACCTAGACTTTTTCAACAGTTTCTTTATGTCTCCCTGCCTCTCACTTTGCCTCCTCTAAATTTATCCTCCACACAGTACCTGCTTGAACTCCCTGCAATTTGTATATCCACCACCAAACACCATTTCTATAATAACACTTCAGTAACTTGCCATCAACTAGGATAAATTCAGTTTTCTTAGCATAACCAATAATGTCACTAGCCTGATTGTGCCTTCCAGTGCTGTCAAGTCTCTCAGTTCCCCTTGTTGCAATCTTCATAGTTCACTAACACTCAACTCCCTTGAAAGCTAACACCTCCATAGACTAGCTCACACGGCACTCCCCTTCTTTCTCTCCCTGTGTTCTCTGGCCAACCTCATCTCATCATCTCATGCTACTCTTTCCCCTCATTCAACACTTTCCAGCCACACTGGCCTTTGTGGACTCTCTAGGCCACAAGGCCTCTAACCACATGATTCCCTCTGTTCCAAGACTCTTCTTGCCACCCCATCTTTTCCTCTGAGGATCCAATTCCTATATAAATATCTTTCTCAGAAGGCATTTGAACTTTTAATCCAAATTTGGCAGCTCTGTTGCCTTCTTATAATGATCATTATTTTTCCATCAGATCACATATCCTAAGGTGTATTTTATATTTATTTTGGGGTTTGTTTTTAATGTATAGCTCTCCTACTAATTCTAGTAGCTTCTACCAAGCTCTGTGAAGGAAGAGGCAACGCCTGTGTTGTTTACCACCAAATGCACCATACCTAAAGAGAATGCCTGGCATAAATTAGGCCCTCAATAAAGACTTGCTAGCTGAAGGAATAAATACATGAAGAATGAGATGGTTCTATTATGAGCCCCAAGCGGTAGGCCTATCCAATATCCATTCTGTACTTTTCCTTACAAACAGAATCCCAATTGTAGTTCAGACACCATTATGGTAAAAATCTCTATTTCCCTGTCTTTGCCTTTTTCCTTTTTTCTTTCCCCTTCACCGTGTTGGGGATGTTGCACTTATAAGGATGTTGGTAGATAAAACTAGAAGGAGACGGAGTCGTTGACGATATTGTGGAGGCTACCATGACATGCATACATCATGGAGTCACATAATTTGAAGTATAGAGCCCAAGAGGACATGAGAAACAATCCCTTTATAAATGAGGAGAGTGAGGTCCAGAAAGGTTAGTTGTTAGAAGTCTTTTCTGTAGTAAGGAGTAGATGTAGGATTATAATAAAGCTTCCTTACTCTTAGGCCAGGACTGAGTTATAACTTCTCTTAGCATCTATGGTTTGTTGCTGTTGTTTTTTCTCATGTAGAACTGTTGAAATTTCTGCATAGCATTTTCTAGGAAGGTGACAAATAGGAGGGAACCATCTTGTCAGTAAAGGGAGTAAGACATAGAGGACAAAGTTGACTTAATAAGATGGAAGGATGTGGAGACAAAGTGAAAATTATGATGTCTTGAGAGACAGACTTTTTTTTAAGAATTCAAGAATATAGTCAAGTTTGATTTAAAGGAAAATTTTCTTTTGAAGGAAGAGAGAACAGTATTGAGTTGTGTTAGTTTTGAAAGGAAATAAAGAAAATTCCCTACTATATTTAAAATGACTTAAAATGAACTGCTTCTAATACAAGCTACCACTTTCCAAAGTCATAACATCATTCCAATGATGCAACAGCAGTGCTGGTAGATTTCTACCACAAAATATTGTTATTTCAAACCCATGAGGAATGTTGGTAATTTTTCTGAAAAAAGTTTCTAATACACCCACGAATTTAGCTAATTTGACATTACATGTGAAATTACATCAGTCTTATGGCCCATCAGAGAGAATAAGGACATAAAATATGTGTAACAATATAGTTGAACTCAAAGAAAAGAAGAGAGAAAATATCTTCTCTCATACAGAAATACAGAATGTTTCCACATAAAGTGAGGTTCACAGTGATCTTAACAATTGTATGGGATAATGGAGAAAGCTATGCTGGCGTTACATTTATGATATAATCCAGAACACCCTGAAATCAAGCACACACACACACACCCCCCTAAAATATCATACATGATTACATTATGGCCTAAAATAATTTCTGGTATGGGGTGCCTTTTTAATAAATATTGTTGAATAAATAGTTTCTTACATAATCAGGAGTGTATAGTCTCTTCATTAGGAATGAATATACCACATTTATCTAGCTGCTTTTTAAAATTCTAAGTAACCTTCAAGTTACTACGTGTAATACTGTATTAGTCAGGATTTAGCTAGGAAAACAGACACCATTCCAGGTATTTCAATGCAAGGTGGCAGACTTATTCACATGGCATTCAGTTACATAAATTTTTGAGGACTACAGGATTAGAAATGGGAGGGGGGTACAGGAGGGATGTTCTACAGAAATCAGGAAATATAGGAGGATACTACCATCACTGCAGATGAGTGTATTTATATGACTACCATTCCTTACAGCCATACAGAAACCTGTTTTTATCATCTGCTGCTGCAGGGGTGCACTCCAAAGGAGACTGCTCTGGTCAGCTGCCTCCACAGCTGCAAAAGCCCGGAGAAATTCTAACACCATTTCACCTCCAGGTCTCAAACAGGATGCCTCCCATTGGTAGAACCTAAACCTGAACCCTGCTAGCAATGGAATTTGGGTTCCAACAACTGTGGAGGTCATTTATCTACATGTGCTACACAAGTTTTTAGGTACATAATAGGACAATAGACATAGTTCTAAAACTGTTATGAAAAACTCATTGCCTATGGGAAAAAGATAATTACAAAAACATTAAACTTAAGCTTATATATATATGCATATATATCATATACTTTATATATAATAAATGTAGTATCTGTATATTAAACATGTAATATCTGTATATTGTATGTATAGTATATTTAAAATAATACATACTTAATTAATATGTAATACATATTAGGCGGCAAGCACCATTCTAAATCCTTTAAGACTTTTAACTATTGGAATTTTCATAAAATCCAGATGGGATAAGCGCTATCATCATTTCCATTTTACAGATAAGGAAACTGAAGCACAGAGAAGTTAAATAAAATCTGCCCAAGTTCACACAGCTAGTATTGGCAAAACTGAGATCTGAACTCAGGCAGTCTGGTTCAAGTCCATGTCCTTAACATGCTGCTATCTACACCTCTACTACCCAGTACTAGGACAGGAGGAATGAGGTGCTACAGCAGCACATGGAGATAAAAAAAAAAAAAAAAAGCCTAATCTAATCTAGAGACTTTAGGGAAGGCTTCTAGGAGAATGTGATATTCCAGTGAAGACCCTGAGTAGAAGTCAGCTAGGTGAAAAGGAGGAGGATGGCATATCCTGGAAGAGATAATATAACCTGAGGCCAGAAAAGGCTTGAGTATACATACAAAACTGAGTGAAAGCCAGTGTGGCTGGAGCAGAGACAGTGCAGAGGAAAATGTCAAGAAATGAGCCTGTAAATGAATCTGGATCCCCTTCCCATGAGCCAGACATTGCACTAGGCACTTAACATACACTAGCTCCAACCCAGAGTGTCTGGGGGGCTAGTGATTATAGCTAAAAGATGAATATCCTGATGCATACCACCCCCATATAACCTTGTTCCAATGTAAACTTCAGCAGTGTGCAGACCAGGTTTTATGGACAGACTAATAGGTTATAAAATATTTTTCAAGAGATGCCCTAAATCTTACCACTAGAGATTGACTACTCAGGATTATCACTATTACTTTTTCCAACACCATTGAGCTATATTAATATATAGAAAGTTGCACATATTTAATGTATACATTTTGATGAGTTTGGACATAGGCATATACTCATACCATCACCACAAGTAATAAATATGTCCATTACTTCCGAAAGATTTATGTCCCTTTGCTTTTGTTTGTGTGGTAAGAACACTTAACATGAGATTGACCTTCCTAACAAATTTATAATAGCACCATGTTGTATAGCAGATCTCTAGAATTTATTCATCTTGTATAAGTATATACCCATTAAACAAATTCAAATAGATTTGAGAAAGTTAAATCATTAAATTATTAGTTCTTTGTTATTTTATGTAAATTAAAAGATAATTGTTTTTTTCCACTGACAATTAGCTATTACCACAGGAATGGAAGAATAGAAACATCAATGGAAAAAGAAAAAACCTGGACACTTTTGAGCCTAAAGCAATGCCAAAAGTGATGTGAAGGCATTGGGTGCATGAGGAGGTGGACTGTTGTATAGGAAGAAGCCTCAGAAGAGGAGTTAGGAAAGGCTGAAAATGAATTTAATCTGTAACTATACCAGTAGCAACATCTGAGTCCAGTTTTCAAAACCTACATTTTTTAACAGATACAAATAAATGGTTCCTTGTAGTTTGTTTTTTTCTGCTCCACAGATGTTCACCGAGAAACCCACTGTGTGCTAAAAACAATGCAAAGCTCTAAAGATAAAAAAAAAAAAATGAATGACACAGCCTTGCACTCAGGGAGAGAGAGGATTACAAAAAGTGCTAAGTTTCCTAAGCACAGAGGGTTAGGAGAGCTCACACCTAACCCATCCAGAGGAGAAAGGAGGTCAGGGAGGCCTGCCTTGAGTTTGCAAAGCAGAAGAATTATTAGAGGGAACAGGAGATATGATTAAAGACAGAGGTCTTGGGGCGCCTGGGTGGCTCAGTCGTTGAGCGTCTGCCTTCAGCTCAGGTCATGATCCCAGGGTCCTGCTGAGCAGGGAGCCTGCTTCTCCCTCTCCCACTCCCCCTGCTTGTGTTCCTTCTCTCGCTGTGTCTCTCTCTGTCAAATAAATAAATAAAATCTTAAAAAATAAATAAATAAATAAATAAATAAAGACAGAGGTCTCATCTCTGAGAAGTTCATAGTCTTAAAGAGGTTGCCAGAAGGGAATTCAGAAGTTTGTACATGTTAGTAACATGACTAATAGACGCACTTGCTACAGGGGGCACACAAAGGAGAGCAGATGTGTGATGGATTGAGATGGTTGCAAAAGACAAAGCTGATGGTAAACAGGCCATTGGCAAAACACCAGAAAGAAATGTGGAGTTAGTTCTAAACTACAGCACATCTGGGATAAAAGACAAGAACAAAATGTTTGGTGACATATCAAAACTGGTATCAGAATAAATCAAATAACTTGATCTTAAATCTGTTTGCCAATTATGATTTTCAACAAAATACTTGCCAGGAAGTAATTTTACTAAAAACTCTTATAGAAGTTACTAAAGATTGAGAGAATTAAAATATATTTTCTTTCTACTAATGCCATTAGCTCACAGCTAATGAGATTAAAAGAGTATAATATAATAAAGCTATTCTTAAGCGTACTGAATATGCATTCTGTAATGTAACTTCCAAAACGATGTTTCAGTGTTTTTACTTTGACTAACCCACTGTGGCCTCTCTCCACACAATTAAGAAATTTGTTTGTCCAGTCCAGAAAGCCAAACTTTTCTGTTCTCCCTTACTCAAGAGTTTTATTTAACTCAATCTGTTGACCACAGACCCTATAAATACATGTAAAAGGTCTACTCTCAGGTTTTCACTGGCAGAACCTGAGATAAAATCCATGGGGGCAAATGTAGGCAGCACTATTTCTGTGGCAGTTTCTGCTCCCTTGCTGTAAAGTTTGTTTCTGCATGGCTTCTGTTTCTCTCACTTAAAGGCTGTACATTTATTTGTTTTATTTTGCTTGGCTTTGCTTTGATTTTGCTGTGTGTGTGTGTGTGTGTGTGTGTGTGTTTTGTTTTTGCTAAAGGTCAGCACAAATGCTTTTTTATTAGCACAGTTTCAGCACCATGCTGGCATAAACAACTAAGATGTATAATTTCATGAATTTGATTATGACAATGGAGAGAAATTGGAAGGAAGAGATAAATGGTGAGCAGTCAGTTCAGGCATCGGGAAACTTTCCAAATGGCAGGGAGGCCAAATGTGAAAGAACACAGAGAGGAAAGAGAAAGAAATATAGAATAATCTGGGCTGAGCAATAAAGACCTCTTAAAAGTCCATGCCCTTAACCTTACATATTTATTTCCTATTAAAAGCAGAACATCTTCTTGGACACTTCTAGTGGAAACATGAATGCATTTTCACTCTGCTCCCTCCAAACCTGACCCCTCTGCTGCCTTCCTATGCAAGGGGATGGAATCACCATTCTCCCATAGCTACCCTGCCTGCTTAGAAACCATGAAGACCTCACTAACAATTCCTTCAAGAGATTACCATATCCTAGTATGCATCTTATTCTCTTATTCTGTCCTATATTTTTCCCCTTTCCATTCCCCAAACCAATACTTGAACTTAAGACTTTAGTCTCTCTCACCAAATTTTAACTAATCTCCCAGATTCTGAAATCTTCCTATTAATCCATTCTAAAGAATGTTAATATATGATTTTTCACAAATCACCACATTGATCGTGTCACTCTCTTCTTCAAAACCTTTAGCCATTTTCCTCCTGCCTCACCTATCAAATGTCAATTTCTCTGCTTGTATTTATAGCTTTACAAATGGCTCAGAATCATCCTTTTAGGCTTTATTCTGACTACTCCCTTCTGTGTACTCAATGGCTCATCCAAATGAAATAACTCACCATTCACTCTTGCCAAAATGTCCCTCCCCTCTACCTTTCTCTCTCAAAATCCTTCCCATCAGCCAAGGTGCACGAAGACAACATCCCCATGGCTTTTCCCCTCTTCTGAGCCCTACTGGCACTTTGTATGTGGCACTTACCCCATTCCATCTTATTTTTTCATTTATTTTTATGTCTATCACTTTTCCTACTGGATTTTATTCGATGAAACGGTGAGGATATGATTTAATCTTCTGCTCCTTTATCCCTATGTGACCTAGGGCAGTTATTAGACTTTTTAAAGGTGGTTTCCTCATATGTAAAATGGAGGTGATAACAGTGTTTTTCTCATACAATTATTGTGAAGATTAAATAAATTAATATATGTGAAATACTTGGAAGAGTCCCTGGTAATAAGCACTAGTGCTTAATCATTTTTAGTATTTTTTATCTTTTTTTTTTTTTTAAGATTTTATTTATTTATTTGAGAGAGAGAGAATGAGAGACAGAGAGCATGAGAGGGAGGAGGGTCAGAGGGAGAAGCAGACTCCCTGCTGAGCAGGGAGCCCGATGCAAGACTCGATCCCGGGACTCCAGGATCATGACCTGAGCCGAAGGCAGTCGCTTAACCAACTGAGCCACCCAGGCGCCCTAGTATTTTTTATCTTTATGACTCTTATAACACAGAGTGTAGTCTTGTATGTAGTAAGGCAAATATTAAATATACATTGTAGGAAGAATGGGACAAATGGAATCATTGAACTAATGAAATGAGAAGGAAGGAAAGAAGGAAGGGAGGAAGGGAAAAGATTAAAGTGAAGAAAAAAGAAGTTACATTAAAGGTTTTGTTAATGCTAAATATGGACAAATACATTTCTACTGCAAAAAGGGGCTTCTAGCCATACAGCTTCATTGTGTCCAAGTCCTGAAGTACTTTTTCACTATAATAAAAAGAAATAGTGTTTCACCTTAATAAGAAGCATTATTTACACTAACGGCATTCATACGCATTATTTCATATATAGGACAGAAAGCATTTAAGCACAAACTCAGGAGAAAGCCATGTACTGACATTTCTCTGAGGCTCTTCATTACTTCACTTGGAAAGTCCACTGAAAATACACACACACACACACACACACACACACACACATACAAAGAATCACAAATGAACACAATCTAGCTGTCCAACCCCACAAAACCTCCCATCTACTTCATTGTAATGTTCTGAGGTTGTGTTAGTCAATGATGGTTCACAGCTCTATAAATGAAAACAACATGCTAATACATCCTGAACAGATAAAATTTGTATTATTCAAAAAGCCTTTGAACAATTTGAGGTTTATGTAAATAAACGAATGACATTCTCAAAGACAGCTTTCACAGTGTGTGGTTGTAGCAGTGTGTAAAATTTCTGCTTCCAATCAGTGTTTAAAATGGCAAGAGTAAACAAGAATTACTGGAACTGCTGGGGTCAAGCAACAATTTGGAAAGTTAACATTATGTATGCTGAAGAAATTGAACATGACTGTTATCAAAGGGAACAAGAATACAACCAGAAAATTCTGAAAGACAAAGAAATCAAAACAATGGAGAAAAACAAAAGAATTTTTTCAATTTTGCTTGAGACCAAAAGAATAAGTCTAGGGGAAAATTATCTCTTTAGAACTTTTCTGTGAAATATGATTAAACTAATCATTATGTAATACATGAGCTTTGGAATTTGACCCATTGTATATCTAATCAGGCTATTTCTTTCTACCATATGAATGTTTAGAGAGATGCAAAATACCCAAAAGTAAACTAATTATCAGCCTCTTCCTTGCCCCCAGACCAGCTCTGTTCCACCTTCCACAAGTGGAACGCCCAGTCCAGCTGTCTCCGAACCACCCTATCTACCATCGTGTACCTAGAAATTCCTTCTCCCTCTCAAGACTTTAATCAAGATACAGGACTTCCCTCACTACCCCCAAACACATTCACTCCTTACCCTGCAAACCTATAGCACTTTTCAAGAAATTAGAAGTTTCTTGAAACTATTATCACATTTTGTGACAATTTTTCTATCTGCCTTATAGGCAGAGGCTTTGTCAAGTTTTCTTTATCCCCCTCAAAGCCAGTTCCCAGCAGCACCCCGTGGCCACCTTCTGGATCTATCTAAATCCTGATCTTCAATTTCAGTTCCAAATGTGTGGCTCCCAAGGAGCCTTCCCTGAATCTCTGGCCTGATTCAGATGTCACTCCTCAGTGCAATATAGATCTCTACCATAGCACTACACATTGTTCTGAAATGACTGATTTGCTTATAATCATTGGATTATAGTCACATTTCTCCATGCCCACAACTGGATCACATTCCACTTTATAACTGCAGCGTCTAACCTAGCATATAGCCTATAGTCTGTTGAGTAAATGGGTAAATGAATTCTTTGTCTCTCTGCCATAATCAATTCACTGTACTATCTTTCTTTGGGGGAGAGGCAGAAGATAAGAAAAACTGTCGATTCCACATGGTTATTCTCTTTGCAATGGCAACTGCCTTTTGTTAATCATCTCTGCTCTCTTTGCACATAATAATAGAAATTATTTTATAACTGAAAATAGCCTCAAAAATCAAGAACAAAGAATGAAGGTAACATGTCAGTGACTCAGGGACATGGAAAACTCTACACGTCCAAAACCAGACGTTTTTTCTTCTAATGCACTTAACAGTTTCTTATGTAGCTGTTGTATTAGACAAGTTTTGGAGTACCTGCCTATAATGGTTAGTTTTATGTGTCAGTTTGGCTAGGCTACCGTCCCGCTGTTACTCAAACATTAATCTAAGTATTGCTGTGAAGATGTTTTATAGATGTAATTAACATGTGTCATCAATTGGCTTTTTTAAAAAAGATTTTCCTTGGAAAGGTAAGTGGGTGTCATCTATTCAATTAAAATGCCTGAAGAACAAACTGAGGCTTCTCTCTGAAAAAAAAGAAATTCCTCTTGTAGACTTGCAGCATCCACTCCTGCCCAAGAGTTTCTAGTCTGCCTTTCCTGATGGCCTGTCCTATGGATTTCAGACTTGCCAGCCAGTACCCACAATAACATGATCAATTCCTTGTGATGGATGCATGGATGGATGGATGGACAGATGAAAGAAAGAAACAAAGAACAAAGGAGGGAGGAAGAAAGGGAGGGATGGAAGGAAGGTGGGGAAGGAAGGAAGGAAGAAAGGAAGAAAGGAAGGAAGGAAGGAAAGAAGGAAGGAGAGAGAGAAAGAAAGAAAGAAGAAAGAAAGAAAGAAAGAAAGAAAGAAAGAAA
>NW_022589752.1:9932878-9960099 GCF_004348235.1 Phoca vitulina | reverse complement strand
AGAAAGAAAGAAAGAAAGAAAGAAAGAAAGAAAGAAAGAAAGAAAGAGAAAGAAAGAAAGAAAATCCTACAGGATTCTTCAAAAGGCACAATCAAAAGCATAGAAGTAAAATTCGGCCTCTCACCATTAAAAAAATTCTCTGAAGGCTGAGGAAAACACTGCTTAGAAGAGCATGTTTGCCCTTATAAAAGTAACTCCATATAAAAGAACACCAGCAATTGGTGGAGGGACTCTAATATCCATATGCAAATGCCCCAGAAGAGAGTCAAGTTTAAGTACAATCAAGATCCAAGAAGGTCAAAACCATCTTACAATAGTACCATCAACTAAGTAAGATTTTTCTCTCTTCTTACCCCTATATCTTTAATCCACTCTCCAACTCCTGAAGAGTTTGTAATTTCAGCTAGTAAGTAGGAATGGCATGAACTGAAAAATAAAGATTTCTGTACCCTATTCTCCTAAAGGAAAATGGCAACCTGCAAGAGATTCCAGATTGGAGAAAGAATGAAAAGTTTTACTACTGAATAAGATTGGAAGCCTAAATTACTATGAGTATTGAATGAAGATTGTTTTTGCAGCTTAAAGTGTAGAATTTTCTATGCCCTTGCTTCAGACAAATACTATAACCATATGGGAGGGAGAGGAGAAAGTAGGAATTAATTCAAGTAATTTATGAATACAGTATTTCACTGATACCCTCAGTCTTAAGTGTAATGAGTACATAATAAAGTGTAAGCATGCACATAATAAAATGAAAGCATATACATAATAAATCTAAGAGAAAACTTTGATGAACAGCAAGATATTTGCATGATCTTAGTATATCCCACAGATGGCTTGTAAGTTACAAGTGAAAAACAGCAACTATACAATAGAAAAACTGGACACACCCTCACTGGATGATCAAAATTGACATTACAAGTGAGGGCCAGATTGACAATGTGCACCTCCAGGGGGATACTCTGAGGACACATTATTTATGCAGAATTCTGGCTTAGAACACATGATCAGAATATATTCAGGAAGAAACATCAGATAAACCCAAACTGAGAAACATTCTATTGTTTTTTTTTAAGACTGTATTTTTTAAAATGCCAATGGCAGAAGGCATCTGGGTGGTGCAGCTGGTTAAGCATCGGACTCTTGGTTTCGTCTCAGGTCATGATCTCAGGGTTGTGAGAGAGAACCCCATGTTGGCGCAGAGTCTGACTGAGATTCTCTCTCTCCCTCTCCCCTTCCCCCAGCCCCTGCCCATGCACTCTCTCTCTCTCCCTCCCTCTCTCAAATAATAAATCTCAAAAAAAAAAAACAGGTAAGTCTGAGTAAGTAAATTGTATGTAGGTGTTCTTAGTACTGTTGCAATTCTTGCAATTTTTCTATAACCTTAGAAATTTTCCCAAATTAAATTTTTTAAAAGCTTCTTTATTACTTCTTCAATAAAGCTTTCAGAATGTAGCATTTGATGTGACCATCATGCTGTTAAAGTAAGCCTGAGCCTAAGAATTTAAGTTAAAGTCAAATGTCCTGATTTGGAAACTCTCTGGTCTTCTCTATCAGAATAATCATCCAACCAAATGAAAGAATCATGTGGGGGCACTGGTGGTTGTGGGGATGCTACTTAGCTAGTTATTGAAACATGTCTTCCCACTTGTGTGCATTTACTCTATCAAAAGAAAATAAAAATACAACTATGTTCAAGTGAGGTACCTATAAAAGGCAGTCTATTCCAGGTTAACATTACACTAACTAAATATACATAATTAAATTCAAATTCTATTTCTAAAGTGTTATCTAGGGAAGCTGTGAAGTCTCCATCTACCTGCATCAATTTTCTCATTTGTAAAAATGAGGTTGAATAAGATCATTAAGGTCCTTTAAATTAAATGCCTGAAGCAATATAAGTGAGACCAGAATGGGAGAGGAAGGGGAGAATGGAGTGGACAAAATCATATTCACCCTCATGAAAAAGACCAAAAGAAAAATACATCCTTGGGAAAATCAAGCAACTACCTAAAAATATGTAGTTCTACTTTTTCTTCCTTCTTTTGCTTATATTTATGGAAAGTTCAATAGTCTGAGCATGAAGAGCTATTTGTACCTTTTAGTTGAGTTTTCTGGGGATTGTGGTATTCGGGAAACTTGGGAAGCAATCAGTAACCTAAATAGGTATACAAGGAACAGCACGAATTTTAGAAAAGACTTTTACTTTAATAGCTTGGAAACTGATCCTAAGTCTGTGATGACAAATTGCTAATGTGTTTTGTTTTCCCATGACTATAAGAATACAATAATAGGGTATTGTATTCTTATAGTCAGTCAGTTAAGCGTCTGCCTTCAGCCCAGATCATGATCCCAGCATCCTGGGATCAACCCCCACGTCCCATGTCAGACTCTCTGCTCAGTGGGGAGCCTGCTTCTCCCTCTCCCTCTGCCATTCCCCCCACCTGTGCTCTCCTCTGGCTCTACCTCTCTGTCAAATAAATAAATAAAATCTTAAAAATTTTTAAAAAAGAATACAATTATAGTTATTTGTATTTTAGAGACACAAAAACAAGAGGTCTCAACTCCAGACCTGATAAACTGAAAGAAGATGAAGTTTAAAAATAATTAATTCAAGGAAATTACTCAAGAAATGTATTGAGGTGTGCCTGGGTGGCTCAGGTGGTTAACCATCCAACTTTTGATTTTGATTCAGTTCTTGATTTCAGGGTAGTGAGATCAAGCTGTGTGTTGGGCTCTGGGCTCAGTGGGGAGTTGAGATTCTCTCTCCCTCTGCCCCTCCCCCTGCTCTTAAATAAATAAATAAATAGATAGATAGATAAATAAATAAATATCTTTTTTTAAAAAATGTACTGAAAGGCACCACAAAGTACCCTGAACAATGAATATAAAACACTCATATCAAGTTATATCAGTATGAAATTTTAGAATGCTAGGAACAAATATTGGATATAACCCTTCCAGAGAGAAGAAAACAAAAAAGAAACAACTACATATGATGGAATGGAAATCAGAATGGTGTTAGGCAAGATGAAAACGGACACTGAAGAAAATGCAGCAATGCCTTTAAATATTCTTAGTGAAATGATATCCATATTAATACCCAATCTACTTAACCCAACCAATCAGTTATATCTGAGCAAAGAATGAAAATATCTTCAAATATGAAAGATCTCAAAAATTTTACCTCCTGTGCACCAGGAAACAGAGAACCCAATATACAAGATTCCTAGAATGATGGAGAAGGAAGACATTATGATGTCAGTAGTACAGCATTATTTTTAAAGATTTTTTTTTATTTATTTGAGAGAGAGAGAGAGAAAGCAGGGGGAGGGACAGAGGGAGAAGCAGACTCCCCATTGAGCGGAGAGCCTGACGTGGGGCTCGATCACAGGACCCTGGGATCATGACCTGAGCTGAAGGCAAATGCTTAACCGACTGAGCCCCGCAGGCACCCAGTAGTACAGCAGTTTTTGAGAACAGTCTATATGGGAACTGATAACAGATAAACAGATGATGGATATTTGAAACTAGAGATTATCTGACATTTTGAATATCAGGTACATATTTCTGGTGGATAAATTAGGGATGTATTATTAGTGGTAAGTATAGAGTTAATTAAGTGAATGCTAAAAAAGAATAATTATTAATTCCTAAAAAAAAAAAATTGTCCAAAAGTAGAAATATATCATAAAGATCATTATATGGTTCAGTTAAGATTAATATTTATTTCGAATATCTATTACCTTTTTTTAAATGTGCAAATGATCAGGGGGAAGAGGTCTAACTCCTCATCTTCCTTACTGAGAAATCAATGAGTAATTTCTCAAACTAGAAAATTCAAGAAATAGTGACATTTTGTATATTATTTAGAAATTAGAAGATGAATACCAGAAGAAATAACTAAAAGCTATGAAGTAATTGTTGATGAAGAGGCAGAGTGAGAGGTTGACAAGGCTGAACCAGAGGCCTTCTTGCTCCGGTATAAGCCCAGACTATTCAAAACTATGTATACACACATACTTAACAAAAAAAAGTTGGATAAAAAGAAAAATGAGAAATGGCTTTTATATATTTAGTAAGACTTTAAAATTCATTTTATTTTATTAAGCATGATTGTTATCTACCTATATTTGAACATTTACATATAATTTACATACATACATTATCAGCAATGTATGTACATACTGGATTTCCAAAACTCTGGCAATAACACTGCAGGGTCCCAGGAATCCAGAGCTCACTAGTTTGGAAGCATTATTTTAAATCTTAAATTTTAACTCAGTGGGGTCTAACTGTAAAGGAGCTATAGTGATTGCTCACAGGAAAACAGGTTATGAAACACACAGTTTTTAATTTTTTGTGATTAATGAAATATATTGTAAAAATGGTACTTCCTGGGGAGAGAGTAATATAACAAAATCTATGATAATGAAGGTGATGATTTTCAGTGTTTCTGTGTGAAAGACATAAAGCCCTAAAATCAACCCAATCGTTTTCCATCCCACTTGCAAGAATAAAGGAGGGTAGCTCAGAAACAAACCAAAAAATACACCCAGAGGTGTTTTTTTCTTTATGCAAAGAACAAACCTGAAAGATTACCTGCTCTGTAGAGTAGCTAATTATCTGTCGTGTTGCTAAGACATTTAATAGCTCAGATTATGCAACATCATGTTAGCTAATCTCCTTGAGGAAACAAGTACAAACAGTTTATGACCAACCTTCACCTTCTTCTTTTTCAAACTTACTATAAAGATACCCATTCAAATGAAAAAAACAAAACATTTGATTCTGCCATGCCTGTCAGAGACTATTGCTAAAGATATCAAGCCCAGAAAATACAAATGCATTTTATATTGAGAAGACATGTTCCCAGAATTTTTTTGCTTTGACAATTGCCCTATAATTGGACTAGAGGTATGAATGTCTAAAATTATATTTCTCAGGTGTCAGAAAACTTTTTTCACATTTTCTACCGCCCTGTTAAAAAGTTACCATTAAACAAGCATTTATTTAACACCCTGTAACATGCCAACTATTGTGGCCAAGCCTATGTCAATTCTGCAAAGATAAACAAGAGTTTTCTTCAGCCTTAAAAAGCCTTCAGTCTAATAAGGAAGAAAAATGCAAACCCATAATTGAAAGGTGTGGTATATTCATACAATGGAATACCACTGCAATTAACTGAATCAATTGTGCCTACACATAACAACATGAATAAACCTCAGAAACATAATATTAAGAGAAAAAAAAAGTTGCAGAAGATTAGCACAATATGATTCCACTTATATAAGACTCTAAAATATACAAAATGGAAACAGCTATTCTTTAGAGATACAAACATAAGTAAAAAAAAAAAACTATAAAGGAAAGTAAAAATGATATGCATAAAATTCAGAAGTGATTTCCTCTGCACACAGCCAAAACCTCTCTCAACTATCTTTTCTCCTGCTCAACAATCTACCACAGCTCCCCACTGAATCTAACAGATTTTTTCTTCAGCCAGAGAAGTCCTCACTACCTCAGATGTAATAGCAATTTTCTCCTTTTTAAGCTGGATGGAGGATATGATGACATGCAATGGTGTTTGGTTCATTTTCTTTACATCTTTCAAATATTTTATAAATATTCTATAAATAATTTAAAAATTAGTGGTTTAAAAAACTGAAAGCATCATGAAATAATCAGGAAATTATGAGCAATCTGGAATCAAGAGACACTGCTACTTCCTCTTCTGCGGGCAACATTTTCTTTCCCAGGAGAAAAGTTTGAACCTATTGACTTTTTTGCATCCTGTCCTTAGTGCTCAAAGATCCTTCTCTCCCCTCCTGCTTTGCCACAGGATGTCCTTCGAACCACTGATCACTCTTGGGATTCCAAGTTGTTGCCCATTTAAACAGGTTAGTGCCCCTTCTTAAGTGGATAAAATTTCTCTGGAAATGTTGTCACCACTTTGAGTTCCTAAAAAAGGATAATCAGTTCTCTTAA
Source organism: Phoca vitulina (assembly GCF_004348235.1). Lineage (NCBI taxonomy): Eukaryota > Metazoa > Chordata > Mammalia > Carnivora > Phocidae > Phoca > Phoca vitulina. The sequence continues at coordinate 9,954,111 of NW_022589752.1, read as the reverse complement.
TTAAACCTAAACTATGTGATGCACCAAATGAAAGCAAAAAAATTCTCAGGTAGTATAGATTCAACCTGTAATGATTAAAACTAACTTTGCAATATAATCCTTCCCATTGATAAGTGTTGGCAATTAAGTTTAATGTAAAATATGGGTTTGAAAGTAGCTTCTCAATTTGATTTAGGCTTCCTGGTGCTTTTATCTGTCACTTGAGCATAACTTGCCTCCATTTACCAGGATTAAAAAATGAAATGATAAATGGCTCCCTAAAAGTTCTGCTGAATGAAATTAAGATTCATGAAAAGTACTATTAAATGCCAATCTTGTTCTTATCCTGGGGTCCCAACACCTGCTAAAGTCCTACAACTCTCATAGGTAAGCTCTCTGCAATTAATACTTTCTGGCACTAAAATCCTTCCTCGAATCAAAGCTGTTTTATAGCAAAATGATTCCAAAGAAACCCAAGAGAGAAGTTTTAGAGCAAGTCAGACCTCCTGAATGGAATGCAGGGCAAGTAATGGATTTCTTACATTAATTTGTTGGTTGCTAATTTGACCATATCAAAACACAAACACAGGCAGGAACACACCTGTACCAGAGAAAATCAAACTAAGAGCCACTATGCTGCACACACATTCTGTATATAATATACGAGGCTGTGGCTTAAGAATGAAACTGATTCTTCATCATGAAGAGAACTGGGTGGATGTTTAAAGTCTCAAGTTCTCAAAACATCGGAAACAATTACATAGAACTTTTTATTAGGTAACTAGATTATTTACTAGGTAGCCAGATTATGTGGGGGGGAGGGGTGCTTAAATGATCCTTTTGTAAAAAGTTTGCTAGAGCAACAAAATCAGCTGAAAATTTGGGCAGGTTTTGTTGCACTGTTGAGTATGTCTGTGGTAAGGCAACAGTGACAGCCCCGTGCCTTCCCATCCTGTATTTTTCCTAGGGAAAGAAGTGCAAAGTTGACATAGGTTAGAGGGTGGGTACAGAAGGGAGGTTCTGCACTGGAACACCATTTGGGTTATCTTCTGGTGCAGTGCACAAGGACTCTGTGCCAGGGTAAATGAATGAGCTAGTGTAGAACAATTTTGCAGTCAAGGAACATCACAAGCCCACACTCTTCGTGGCTTAGTTAGTAAGTGTTGCCCAAGTGTCCCAAGGGCATGGGCCCCAAATCAGCATGCGGAGAAGAGAGTAGGGGCAGTACAGAATAGAGGCTACAATCTTCTCAATTTAGAGAATATCTCATAGCCTTTAATCCAACAGTGTGCTATTCAAGGTTCTCTCTGGCCTGACCATAGCCTAGATTGTCTGTCCTGGTAGATGTGCTATGTGGCCTACAGTCCCTTCTCATGAACTGTCACACTACACATGCCCACAGAGTCTGCACTATCACAACTTAATACAAAACAGAACTGAATCAGTATGAGTTCAATTATGTAAAACAGACATGTAGAATACAAACGATGAAAAGAATACATACTAAATATTAAAAAGTAGTCACTTTTTAGAGATTTTATGCTGGGTTTTTTTTTGCCAAATATTGTTAAATGAACATGCATTTTGTTTCCTTTGTGAGCAGAAACATTATTTGTAAGCCCTTCTCTGAACACAGAAACATATTTTTCTTTCTGTCCATATATTCAAGCATTTCTTATCTTTTTCTAACAAAGAGTAGAATATAACACAGAGAGCAAGCAACTGGGTATTCTATTTTCTGTTTCTTCATTTAACCATAATCATCTTTGTTATTTCTGACATACAAAATTATACAGCAATAATTTTATTTTCCTTTTCTTAGTGCAGACTGTGGTGATGGTGGCAGGGGTGGAGGTGGGAAAGAATCATCTCTTCATAGAAAAGTTCTCTGATTTCAGGTTTTTGGGGGTTTTTTTATTTGGTTGATTTTTTGCCTACTTCACTAAGAATTGAATCCGAGGTCACCTGGGTGGCCCAGCTGGTTAAGCGTCTGCCTTCGGCTCAGGTCATGATCCCAGGGTCTTGGGATCAAGTCCCGCATCGGGCTCCCTGCTCAGCGGGAAGTCTGCTTCTCCTTCTCCCCCTACCTCTACCCCTCCCCCCGCTTGTGCTCTCTCTCATAATCTCTCAAATAAATAAATAAAATATTAAAAAAAAAAAAAAGAATTGAATCCGATCATCTCTAAGGCCCCTTCTGGCAGTAAAATTCTGTGATTCTAGGTTCATTTCTGTGTTCAATCTCAGTTACCAATTTCACTTGATACTTTGCATGTATTTGAATATTTCCACTTGCTTTCTGTCCTTGATTCAACTTTTTCATAAACCTTGCCCAAACTACTAGAATTGAATTAGTTTTTTTTTTTTTTAGATTTTATTATTATTTATTTATTTGACAGAGAAAGACACAGCAAGAGAGGGAACACAAGCAGGGGGAGTGGGAGAGGGAGAAGCAGGCATCCCGTGGAACAGGGAAACCGATGCGGGGTTCAATCCCAGGATCCTGGGATCATGACCTGAGCCGAAGGCAGATGCTTAATGATTGAGCCACCCAGGTGCCCCATGAATTAGTTCAACTTTTAAAACATGTGAAAAGTCAGCCAGTAAAACTGCTTGATGCTTAATAACATTATTTTTAGTGGCACAGAATATTAACTTACCCTCCACTCTGAAATTGTGCTATTCAATAATTCTTCCATTTCTCTAGAAACGTTACCTTGAAATCAGGAAATTTTGATGTGTCACAGGTTTTAGAGTTGTATGCCTTCATATTGTTCATTTTCTGACAAATTGATGAGAAGGCTGAATGTTGCTGGGGCAAATGCACAGCAGCATTACACTGGAAGATGTGAATACTATAGAATTCATACCTTTGAGATAGCAATGTATTCACCCATGATGCATTTATTTAGAATTCATAAAAGGAAGAGAAATGAATATCTGAGACATAGTTTAACTTTTTCTTCAAAGTCTAATTAGATGACCACTAGGCTAAGAATGCAGGGGCAGCAGAACATTATAAAATGGACAGAATGTACATGGTCAGTCTGCCTCAGGCTGTGCTCCGTATCTATCTCTCACAGAAAATAAGCAACTACAAAGTATACTAATGCTTCCTAATTTTAAGAATGTATTTGTCTTTCACATCCAACTGATATATTTGCATAAAAAAATGAACAGAAATCATTTCAAAATTTGTTCATTATTATTTTTCTTACGGTCAAGGAAAAAAAAGAAACACTACAAATGTAAATTCCACAAAGGACACACACTGTTGGACTCATGCTGCCTGGTATCCCCCATAATTAGCACAATTCCTGGGCATGGTTTGAAGTAAAAAATGAATGAATGAATAAATGAATGAATGAAAAAATAAACCAATCACAGAATTTTAGATCTAGAAGACATCTTAAAGGTCAAAATACTCATATAAAGTTTTAGGTAAATCACATGAATAAATAATGTTAAAGCCAGAATCAATACCTTTTCTTCTATGCTACACTGTTCTTGCCTGTTTCTTTTTGTTTTTAAAAAATATTTCTTTATTTATTTGAGAGTGACAGAGATGGGGAGAGAGAGAGAAACTACGAGCACTGGGGAGGGAGAGAGGGAGAAGCAGACCCCCTGCTGAGCAGGGAGCCTGATGTGGGGCTCGATCCCAGGATCCTGAGATCATGACCTGACCTGAAGGCAGATGCTTAACCAACTGAGCCACCCAGGTCCTCCTTTTCTCTTTTTATTTTTAACTTTATCTCACATCCTGAGTATACACATAATGGATAAATAGTATGTTTGCTTTGGAACTCATAATACAAAGAAAAAGTACATTGAATCATTTAGTTGGATTTTTTTAAATTTAACATTTATTGAGTTCTATTTTGTACTGGGCACAGTACAAAAACAAGGGAGCCCTCTTTAAGGAGGTATGTATGATGTGTGTGTTTGTTTTTTCCCAACTACCATGCAATTCCATATCAGCTGGGTGTTCTACAGTTCAACACAATTCTGACACTATCTACCTGGAGATGGTATCAGGTCAGATGCCAATCAAGTCTACTCACCTGTGCTTCTAATCCATCAGTTGTATATTGGAGATTCCCACAATGCTCTCCTAAAATCTCTGGGGAAACAGCTGTGCGATGTAAAGGATTAAGAGAGCAATAGTTGGCAGGTAAAACCTTCAGATGGCAAAGCAGATCTGACACCTGTGAAAGGAGATGGGAAATGAAGGGGAAGACCTAGTAGGAAAAACCTCAGCTCTGGGAAGGCCTCTGTCAATCCACTGCGGCACTCAGCACAAAGACTGCTTTTAGAGGACACTGAACAGGTAATGGTGGGTACCATCACTATGCTCACTCATCACCTGAGGGTTGAAGAAGCAGGAAATAAAGTGTGAAAATAGTGGATCAAGAAGTGCAAATAATTATCTATAAAACAAATTCAAACACATACATGTATCAAGGAAATCCAATATTTTTGCCACATGTGAATCTTAGAGATCAGATGTGTCATCTTGCTTCATTCAGGAGTTCATTTCATTTAAAAATATTAGTATTATTATTTTTTAGTCACTGATGCTTAAAATTTTAGAGTTCTCTTAAACTTTGTTTCATTGGAGATTAAGACTAAAACAAGAGTGAGGACACAGGTGGAAGAAAAATATGTAAATGTTACCTATGGAAAAACTGGAAAGAATGCAACTTTAGAAAATGGGAAAAAAAGGAGAAAGAAAAGGGAGAGTAAACACAAATCATGGTAATTGTATGGGTAATAGACTGGAGTCAAGATACACCACTTAAAACTGACAAACCAGAGAGTGAAAGATTAAGCTAAGTAAGTAGGATTCAGGGGACTATTATAGAAAGTTTAAATGCAGTCCTTATTAAATAACAAAAGAAAAATTCTTTTAAAGAGAGAAGACAACACTCTTCTTAGATAAGAAGTATTGTATATATAACATACTATATAAGGTAATTAAAACATAAAATAACATATAAAATGATAACATTTTGTAAGAGTTGATACCAAGCCTGTCAGTCACATTAGCAGGGGTTAAGCTTACCTTGACTCTTAAAAGATTTTTAAATTAATGAGTAAAATTCAACACTAGTCTATCAATAAAGATATACCTAAAACAGATTGATTCAAAAAGGCAAAATATAAAGGGATAGGCAAAGATGTACTATAACAGTAATAAAGCACAGATTATGATTTCAACATTGGACAATGTAAAATTCAGACCAAAAATCATTAACTGAGACTAAGAGGATTATTTTATAATGGCTAATAGTACCATTTATAATGAATATGAAGAAATTATGGATATCTACAGACACGTACAAAAAAACAGGAACCACCTACATAAAGCCAAAAATACAGGAGATGCAAGAAAAAAATAATATGATGCTAATGATAGAAGACTTTAGTACATAAATAAATAAATAAACAGAAGAAACAATAAGGTTGACCTATGGAAAAATGTCAAACACCACAGTATGCTTCCTAATGTATATGAAAAATTGACAAAAATTATTTTATTAGCATTAAGTTTCCTGAATTGGACAGGTGTACTATGGTTATGAAAATGAATCACTACATCAAAAACTAATGATGTAATGTATGGTGATTAACATAACATAATAAAATAAAATTTAAAAAAAAGAAAATGAATCTTTGCTCATAGGAAATGTATGCTGAAGTATTAAGATCTAAAATGTTATGATAAAGAAATGTGGAAAACGAATAAAGGATATATGAGAGTTTATTACTCTTTCAACTTTCTTGTAATTTGACATTATTTAAAGAAAAAAGTTCAAAAATAATGGGCTGTTACTTTGACAGAGGCTTGCATTTACTTGGTGGCTTGCTGCAGGACCGATTCATTGCCCCACCTTCACCCAGGACCCAGCAGCCAGCACATCAGGACAGCCAGATGCATTCTTCTCAGACCACTGCACCAATACTGAGAGGCTAGAAGTGCATTCCATTGTGTTTTATGTTTTACGCTAAAACCTCTACTTCTGCCTTATGTTTCTGGGACTTAGAGGAGGTATCAGCAATAAACCCATTTACCCAGTATTCATTACTTTCCCTTAAAGTGATCTTGCATGCAAGAGCCAAATCTCAAGTTTTTAGTAACACGAAGAACCAAGCTTCTTTCTGGAAAGCACATTAAAGACTCTCATGGAGTGGAGAACACAGTAGGCATTTAATAAGTGCCTCTTAATAATATGGATGAGACTGTATGAAGCTTTCATGATGAATAAGAGCCTCTAATGATCAATAGGCAGATTGTAACCTTATGAGCATGCAGTAGCTGACGCCAGCTAAGGCTGACATTCCAGGGTCAGACTGCAGTCCTTGGAAAAGCAACTATCAAGACAAGAAGGAGGAGCAGCAAACTAAGCCAGATTTCAGTTTGAGAAACTGTCACACAGTAGGACTGGAAGGAGTACAGCTTGGGGAAATATAGGTGCACAGCCGTCCTAGGAGTTCTAGATTCAAAGCTTGAATGGGAAGAAAGGATGATTAAAGAAAGACAGGAGACAAAGGCTTCCTGAAGGACACTAGTACTGAACCTGAATCAAAGGAGCAACTTAAGCCTGCTTAAATACTTGCTGTTGGAAGGCCTGGCTAAATAGCTACCAGAGTCAGAGGCCAAGGAAATGAAATGTTATAGCATTTTCTCTAAATTTCTCTGATGAACCATTAATTTGAAAGGAAAATTGATTTCTGACAACATCTATACATCACCTATACCTTCTAAATTAGAATGTAATTGGGCATACTGTTCTCAATAGCTATTTAATTCAAGTTAGTCTTAATTCTCCAAAGATGTCTTATGCTTCCTTCTATGTCAATGTAGATGCTAGAAAAATACTGGAATAACAAGTCTTTATTGAAGAAGCAGCCTACAGATACAGTTCTCATTATATCCATAAACATATATAATGCGCAATACTTAGAGTGAATGAAAAATCTCTCTGTAAAATGTTCCTATTTTCTACTAGAGACAAAAAATAAACTTATGTTTCCCTTCCCTCTTAATAGCTTAATATTTATAGATTCCTTCCAGTCCTCCCAAACAGATGGCAAGTACCATTGTCAGAAATACTAAGCCGTGATCATACCTAGTATTTCATCTTGTCAGGTTACATAGAAACACATGCCCCTTTAGCACTAATAGTGACTCTCTCCTGGTAAACACATTGGGCATTATTAGAAAAACAGAAACAGCACTGTTTGTGGTATCAAAGAGCCACCTTCTTGACTTAACTGAATGACTTTACAAATATCTTTTCAATGTCTGTCTTTGGCTCCAGTGTCCTCATCTCTACAATAAGAAGGGAAAACAAATCTCTGAGGTATCTTTCACCTGCAACATTCTGAGACTCTTCCTAATGAGGAGAGATTAATGAACAGAAGCTTCAGACCACGAATGAGACACAGAGGCCACCGCAAATGGCTACAGCTGCAAAGCACAGGAAAAAACTCATTTGTGCTCCAGGTGAGAAGAGAGTACATCACAAATGACGCTTTTAGACTGTTGCCATTCACTCTAGGTCATAACCATGAGAGGCAGCAGTACATAAACTAGTCCTCCCAAAATAAAACTCACTATATTTCAAAATAAATTTGTCACTGATTTTTTTGATCATGTTTCCCATCAGTAAAAGCTTTTAAACATGCCCTCCAATGTATAAATGTTTATTTATACATTATTTGTATCATACATTCACTACTATCATAAAGCATACTTTCTTTTGAGACAAACATAAATATAAATAAAAGTTCTAACACTTTACCAGTCTCTCACTTTGGAGACCACTGTTAAGAATGACAGCAGTGACCTGCATTGGTTTGTCATCAGGAAACCTCAGATCAGCCTATAATTCCACTTTTAACCCTCAAACTACGCTCAGAAATTATCTTATCTCCTATATGGTTTTAGAAATTAGAAACAAAGAGAGATCCACTTTGGTAGGATAGATAGACCTGCACTCAATCAGACACTAAATGCAGAACAAACTTCCCTCAGTTTTCCAGTTAATTACATACTATCCAGTGAATTTTGTTGTATTTTAATCTTCTTTTACCTTCTTAGAATTAGGATGACTTCTGGCAGACAAGTTACAAAAGACAGAGTCAATCTTTCTAGACAAAGCTCCATGGACTATGGAGACAAATTTTGCAGATCTTCAAGAAAAAGCAATGGTCAGTCATAGAGCCCATTTTATCTCTGTAAATCCCTTAACTCATAGAAGTAGAAGCCCCTCATTTATATTAGATCATAAACTCCTGGAAGGCAGACACTGTCTTCTCCCTTCTTGCAACAACAGTCTGAGTTCAGTAATGTTTGCTGTCCTGATGAACAGACCAGCCTATGGCAAAACTATGATGGGAACAATTCTGTATTTAGCACTCTAGTAACCCTGCAGGCACCCATCCTCCACCACACCCTAGTCTATTTTGGTGAATCTTCCCTTTTTCCTTTAAGTATTTACCATACTTCTCTTGGAAAACAAAACTTTTCTCTTCACAGGGAAATTTGCATTTTAAGCTTTATCTTTAATGAAGGAGTGTAGATGATGGGGAAGGGGGGCAGAATTCAATCAATACCAGAAAAAAAAGTGAATTATTATGGATGGACATGAAATTCTTTGATCTATGAAATTATACAAATAGATGGTCACTACATAATAAGCCAGCCCAGACTCAATGCAAGACAGCTGATGAACGGTGTTGACAAATGGCCAACAGACACATGAAAAAATGTTCCACATCACTTGGCATCAGAGAAATACAAGTCAAAACCACAATGAGATACCACATCACTCCAGTCAGAATGGCTAAAATTAATAACTCAAGAAAAAAACAGATATTGGTGAGGATGCAGAGAAAGGGGAACCCTCTTACACTGCTGGTGGGAATGCAAACTGGTGCAGCCACTCTGCAAAACAGTAAAGAGGTTCCTCAAAAAGTTAAAAATAGAACTATCCTATGACCCAGAAATTACACTATTAGGTATTATCTAAAGGATACAAACACAGTGATTTGAAGGGGCACATGCTCCCCAATGTTTATAGCAGCAATATCCACAATAGCCAAACTATGGAAAGAGTCCAGATGTCCATCAACAGATGAATGAATAAAGAAGATGTATACACACACACACACACACACACACACACACACACACACACACACACACAAAGATTGGAATATTATTCAGCCATCAAAAAGAATGAAATCTTGTCATTTTCAGTGACGTGGCTGGAACTAGTGGGTATTATGCTAAGCAAAGTAAGTTAGAGAAGGACAAATATCATGTGATTTCACTTACTGTGGAATTTAAGAAACAAAGTAGTGGAACATAGGGGAAGGGAAGGAGAAATAAGATGAAAACAGAGAGGAAGACAAACCATAAGAGACTCTTAACTATAGGAAACAAACAGGGTTGCTGGAGGGGAGGTGGGTGGGGATGGGGTAAATGGGTGATGGGCATTAAGGAAAGCACTTGATGGAATGAGCACTGAGTGTTATATACAGCTGATGAATCACTAAATTCTACCTCTGAAACTAATAATACACTATATGTTAATTAAATTGAATTTAAATGAGTAATAAATTTTTAAAAAGAAAGTGGATTCTACAACTTCCCAACATAAATCATTCTACTATTAAGCATCCTTAATTTTTAAAAAATGTCAATCTATATCTTAAAGCTCCCAGATAATTCTAATATGAGACTAGAAAACCTCTAGTTTAGAAAGGGGGTTTTCATACCATATTGTAAATTAGAATCATCAAAAAGAACTTGTTTTTAAAAATGTGATTATTTGGAAAAACACCCATAGATTTTTATTTGGTAGATCTATCTGGGTTAGGATCTAGTATTTGTTTGAATTTTGAATCAGTTCTGTGGATGACACTCATTTCTATAATTTGGGAACAAAAATTTAAACACACATCCAGAGAAATAAAAGTAAAAAAAAAAAAAGTGTCATTGTGGAATACCAATAAAAATTTCAAAATATTCAATCTGAGCACATCCTAAGCTATTTTTCAGTGTGACTAGGTTCATTCTTGTTGGTTTGGTGACATGTGAATTGTGTATATAAACTAAGAGATTTTACAAAAAAAGAGTAAATGAAATAGGAAAAACCATTAAAATTGTAATGGATCCTTTGTAAATATGTGAAACTTGGCATGAAATTTGTGGGATACAGATAGGGCTATTTATTTTGAAGGATATTTACATAACAATATTACAAGGTACTGCTATAAGAAATGCATATTTATGCTGTTGTTTGCTCTTTTATAGAATGCTCTAATGTTTGCTAATAGCTTCCTGGCAAAGAAAGTTTTACACATAATCTCTATTGTTCTAGCATGACTCTTCTGATGTCTAGCAAATATCAATATTCCTATCAAATATAGATTATTTTCAAAACTCAGATTTAACATGTCTTTTATATTTACCCACTTATTTACCATTTCTGGTTCTCTTTATTCCTTCATTTAGACATAAATTTCAATCTGTTATCATTTCTCTTTAACCTGAAGGTCATCCTTAGCAAATGGAATTGTTTTCAGTGCAGAATGACTTAAAAACTAAAATATAGCCATCTGAGAATAAACTCTTTGAGAGTTTATTTGAGAGAGGCCAAGGTACCCAACAATCACCTTGGTAGCTCCAGATATAGGCAACTTAACAGAAATTTCCTATAAGCATTTCTACCAGTTTGTAGAATATTGTGTTTAGGCACAAATGACTGAAATTTTTCCACATACTGCTTTTTCGTTACATAAAAAAGTAGTATATTCAAGGCGCCCAGGTGGCTCAGTCAGTTAAGCATCAGACTCTTGATTTTGGCTCAGGTCATGATTTCAGTCAGGGTTGTGAGATCCAGCCCTGTGTCAGGATCCAGGTTCAACAGAGAGTTTGCTTCTACCCCCCCCCCCCCACCTTTCTGTGCCCCTCCCCCCATTCACACGCTCTCTCACGCACTCTCTATATAAAAATAAATAAATCTTTTTTTTATAAGGCAGTACATTCAGGAGAAACTGTTTTTATTTTCTTGTTCTACAACATTATGCTGCAGGTGGTAGAAAATCAGTAAGAAAAAGAAAACAGGGAAGGTGAAAAAGACGTGAAGACTGCATGCAGAGCACTCAGCTTGGGCTGATGGCTATCTTTTTTTATTTACTGGTCCAGTTTTTCTGGCTTTGTGTGTGTTGCTGGGTAACAATTATATACTTTGTGTAATCAACATAAAATCAACTGGCTGAACAGGTTGTTCTCCATCAGTCAAAAAAAAAAAAAAAGGTTCATACTATTAGAATTGACATTTCTACTTAAGGAAGCTTGTTAGACTTCTTGTTTGAAAGACTTACCTTGATCATTAAAGGTCCTTGGGAAGATTGATTTAAGACAATTTCTCATTTCTTCATTGCAAAAGCAAACATAAATATTGCAAGAATAAAAGAATGGCCAACTAGCAGATAAAGCTATTTCTCACTAATTCTGTGTCATTAGGTTATAAAATGCAAATGTCAACCAGATATAAGTTAGATGTGGAAAAAAAAGAACCCTTGTATACTGTTGGTTGGAATATCAACTGTTATAGCCACTGTGAAAAACAGTATGGAGGCTCCTCAACAAATTAAAAATAAAACTACCATGTGATCTAGCAGTACCACTTCTGAGTACATAACTGAAGGAAATGAAGTCACTATATTGAAGAGATATCTGCACCCTAATATTCACAGCAGCATTATTTTACAATAGCCAAGACATGGAAACAACCTAGTGTTCATCAACAGATAAATAAGAAAATGTGATACTAACACTACTATATTGATAGTAGAATACCTTACAGCCATAAAAAATAAGAAAATCCTGCTATTTATGATAACATAGATGGAACCTGAGGGCATTATGTTAAATTAAATAAGTCAGAGAAAGACCAATACTATATGATTTCATTTATATGTAGAATCTAAAACAACAAACTCATAGAAACAGAGATCAGATTTGCAGTTATCAGAGACAGGGGTGGACAAAATGAGTAGAAGTGGTCGAAAAGTACAAACATGGTTATAAGATAAGTAAGTACTAGGAATGTAACATACAACTTGAAGATTATAGTTAACAATACTGTATTTGTATATTTGAAAGATGCTAAGAATAGATCTTAAAAGTTCTCATCACAAGGAAAAATTTGTAACTATATGTAGTGATGGATGTTAACTTACTGTGGTGATCATTTTACAACATATACATATATCAAATCATTATGTTGTACACCTTAAACTTATACAATGTTATGTGTCAATTATACCTCAATAAAAATGGAAAAGTATTAATTTAAAAAAACGGCATTCTGGGTTTAATTTCCCTTTGAAAATTCTAGCCATCTGAAATTAGTCTATTTAAATTTTTTTCCTGAGCCTTTTTTGCTTATCTGCAAAATCTGAGAATCAAATTAAAAACAAATATCCAAACCTGGTCTTTTTGTCTATTCTTTACAAACTATTAGCTGCTAATATTATTATAAACTTGTATGAAAGCATCATGTTCAATAATAGTTAAATATTTTATAAATTTAAAAAAATAAAACAAAGACCTGCTGGAAGGAAGGAGGAAAACTAGAGACAGAAGGAAACTAATGTGAAATTGTTACTGAACAGAGGCTAAGCTAGGGTAGGCAGAGTAAACTTGCTGGATCTCACTAACATTTAGAGCATGAATCTAAAGACCATGAGTCTCTACAACTTAAATTCCAGCATTTTCTATTGGTAGGTTTTAGGGAGGGCAATGAAGGATGAAAAACATCTAAAGCCCTGACTGAGTCCCTGCCAAATCTGTCTACAGTTGGAAAGATAGATGGGGAAGTTATACATAAATGTTATATTCCTGAGGAGTGTATGCTACATGGGTCTTTGGTTTAGAAAGGGGTTTTGTTAAGATCAAGAGAGCCAGATTGCCCACTGTGGGCTTCCCACCAATTTGGCCTCTGCAACATGTCATCGAAGCAATCACCGAAGTTACCACACTTAGAAGGCTATTTTAACACATTTTTCAAGCAGCAGCTATGTCAAAAGTGTGTGCAAAAAAACACCCGGTGCCCCAGTGCATGGTGGCATCAGCAACACAGCAAAAGAGGACCATACTGTTTTAGAAGGCACCCAAACATCTAGAAAAAAGCATATGTTCCTTTTCATGGAGACAGTCAGGTCCTGGGCTTCTCTCACTTGTACCTCTTTCCACGTACATCTAGGGATGGTGATACCTGGAAAAATGGCAGTATGTAAGATTATGTATGAGACATGCTGTGCTACATGACAGCCTGGAATGTGCAGTCCCCATAAATAAAGAGTGGTACATGAGAACAAAGATGGAAGCCATCTGGTAGTAGTGAATACTGGAATTGTGGCATTTTGTGCATCCCATCTGTTCAGATAGTGGAGGGAGGAGATCATTTCATTTGAGGCCAGAAAAGCTAAAACAAATAAAAGACTACCAGATACTAAGCTAGGAACTAGCCCATTTATCTGCCTTCCAGCTGTGGAATGAGTAGCGAATTGATTCAGTCAAGTAGACAGAAAGGCACCCGAGGTAACTCATTGGCACTCTCTGCAGAAACATCCTCCATTGGCAAATTCTCAGGCTCAATAGATTTGTTATTATTTGAGGATGAGTTAAATGAAAACATACCAAATGTTACAGACAGGGAAAAGAGAACCAAAAGAGGAAATGTATGTAGAAAACTTGAGAAAAATATCTGACATCTTCAATTTAATTATCAAATACATGGCCTCCTTGAAACAGGACCAGAAAGCCAAGAGGAAAGATGAAAATAATACAGCATTAGATCAATAAGAGACAGGTGAGATGCAGGGTTATAAATGGTGGAAATACTTTCTTTGGCTGAATTGTACTGTTTGTCATTACCGCTTTCTAATATGTGTAAAATACATAAGAAATATAAATAAGATACTATTTCTTTTTTTTTTTTTTTTTTAAAAGATTTTATTTATTTATTTGACAGAGAGAGACACAGCGAGAGAGGGAACACAAGCAGGGGGAGTGGGAGAAGGAGAAGCAGGCTTCCCACGGAGCAGAGAGCCCGATGTGGGGCTCGATCCCAGGACGCTGGGATCATGACCTGAGCCGAAGGCAGACGCTTAACGACTGAGCCACCCAGGCGCCCCAATAAGATACTATTTCTGACATCAGCTCATGAAATAGTTGAATCAGCTGAGGTTTTTCTCCACATTTTCTATGCAGACGTTTCTTATCATTTATTGGTTGTTTCAGGGAAATATCTATGTTTACAAATTTCTCTTTAATAAATGGTGTTGCACAGGGAAAACCAAGAGACAATGAGATCCTTTCCCAAGTCCTCATTCTGCTAATTTTGAAAGCAGTATAAAATCACCCTGCAGCACTTTGAGAAATGGTAGTGATCAGGGCTAGTAAAGGCTCACCAACCATATGCTCCGCCATGCAGGCCTGCATTTATTCCTCTGCTGTTGTCTTTGGGAGGTATAAATCAGCAAAATCAATGGACCTTGTTGGTGAATATATATCTTCACTACTACTAATTATATAACAGTTTGACAGTGTTTTTTTTTTTTTTTTCTATTTTCTTTTGACTTACGGACTTGAAAGTTTTATATGTGGAGATTGATAAAAGTAAAGGAGGGTAAATATTTACCAGTTTAAGCTAGAACTCATACAGGAATTCAGCAAAGTGGCAGGATATAAAATCAACGCACAGAAATCTGTTCATTTCTATACACTAACAATGAGACAGAAGAAAGAGAAATTAAGGAATAGATCCCATTTAAAATTGCACCAAAACCATAAGATACCTAGGGATAAACCTAACCAAAGAGGTAAAAGATCTGTACTGAAAACTATAGAACACTCATGAAAGAAATTGAGGAAGACACAGAAAAATGGGAATTCCATGCTCATGGATTTGAAGAATAAATATTGTTAAAATGTCTATGCTACCATGTCCACAATAGCCAAACTGTGGAAAGAGCCAAGATGTCCATCAACAGATGAATGGATAAAGAAGATGTGGTATATATATACAATGGAATATTATGCAGCCATCAAAAGGAATGAAATCTTGCCATTTGCAATGACATGGATGGAACTGGAGGGTATTGTGCTGAGCGAAATAAGTCAATCAGAGAAAAGACTTGTATCATATGACCTCACTGATAGGAAGAATTCTTAATCTCAGGAAACAAACTGAGGGTTGCTGGAGTGGTGGAGGGTGGGAGGGATGGGGTGGCTGGGTGATAGACATTGGGGAAGGTATGTGCTATGGTGAGCACTATGAATTGTGCAAGACTGTTGAATCACAGATCTGTACCTCTGAAACAAATAATACATTATATGTTAAAAAAAGAAGATAGTAGGAAGGGAAAAATGAAGGGGGGTAAATCAGAGGGGGAGATGAACCATGCGAGACTATGGGCTCTGAGAAACAAACTGAGGGTTCTAGAGGGGAGGGGGGTGGAAGGATGGGTTAGCCTGGTGATGGGTATTAAGGAGGGCATGTTCTGCATGGAGCACTAGGTGTTATACGCAAACAATGAATCATGGAACACTACATCAAAAACTAATGATATAATGTATGGTGATTAACATAACATAATAAAAAAAAAAAAAAAGTCTATGTTATCCAGAGCAATCTACACATTCACTGCCACCGCTAACATAATACCATCAATATTTTTCACAGAGTTGGAACAAATAATCCTAAAATTTGTATGGAACCAGAAAAGACCCTGAATAGCCAAAGGAATGTTGAAAAAGGAAACCAAAGCTGGTGGCATCACAATGCCAGGCTTCAAACTATATTACAAAGCTGTAATCATCAAGACAGTATGGTACAGGCACAAAAACAGATGCATAGATCAATGGAACAGAATAAAGAACCCAGAAATGGACCCTCAACTGTATGACCAACTAATCTTCGACAAAGCAGGAAAGAATATCCAATGGAAAAAAGACAGTCTCTTCAACAAATGGTGTTGGGAAAATTGGACAGCCACATGTAGAAGAATGAAACTGTACCATTTTCTTATGCCATACACAAAACTAAACTCAAAATGGATGAAAGGCCTAAATGTGAGACAGGAATCCATCAAAATCCTAGAGAAGAATATAGGCACAACCTCTTCGATCTCAGCCAAAGTAACTTCTTGCTAGACAGGTCTTCAAAGGCTAGGGAAACAAAAGCAAAAATGAACTATGGGGACTTAACATTAAGATAAAAAGCTTTTGCACAGCAAAAGAAACAGTCAACAAAACCAAAAGACAACCTACAGAATGGGAGACGATATTTGCAAATGTTTTATCAGATAAAGGGCTAGTATCCAAAATCTATTAAGAATTATCAAACTCAATACCCAAATAATAAATAATCCAGTCAAGAAATGGGCAGAAAGGGGGCGGAGCAAGATGGCAGAGGAGTAGACCTGGATTTCGTCTCCTCTCAGGAATTCAGCTGGATAGGGATCAAACCATTCTGAACACCTACAAACTCAACAGGAGATCGAAGAAAAGAATAGCAACAACTCTCTGAACAGAAAAGCGACCACTTTCTGGAAGGTAGGACGTGCGGAGAAGTGAATCCTAGGCGTTATTCGGGAGGATAGACGGCGGGGGAGGGGCCTCGTCAGCCGCTTCTGGCAAGTGATAGAGCCACGGAGCACAAAATCGGAACTTTTAGAAGTCTGCTCCGCTGAGGGACGTCACTCTGGTGGCGCAGTGGGGGGTGGAACCCTCGCGGGACAGTGTGGTCTCAGGACCCTCGGGGTCACAGAAAGACCGGGGGTGCCTGAGTGCGGCAGAGCTCCCAGGTATGGGAGCAGGGAAGCCGGCTGCAGAGACGGAGCCCAGGCGCGGGCTCTCAGCTCGGGGTTGTCATAAACCGTGATCCGCGGCACAGTCAGGCCACTGCTCCTCCAGCAGGGACCCAACAAGCGGCAGATCTGGGGAGACTCACCTTCTTCCCCCGGGAGGAGAGGTGCAGGAGCGCACCGCGGGGATCTGCTGGGTTTGGAGACTCCACCCGGGGTCGGGTGCCAGATAGAAAGGCGCGGTCACAGGCCGGGTGAGCGCGGAGTGTGGCCGAAGACCGGGGAGACGGGAGTGACTGACTGCTTTTCTCTGGGGGCTCGCTGAGGAGCGGGACCCCGAGTTCTCGGCTCCCCCGGGGCGGAGACTGGGAGGCCGCCATTTTCACTCTCCGCCTCCAAAGCTGCACGGAAAGCTTGCAGGGAACAAAAGCTCCGGAGAGCAAACCCGAGCAGATTACTTAGCCCGGACCGGCAAGGGCGGGGCAATTTTGCCTCCGGCAGAGACATTTGGGAACCACGGCAACAGGCCCCTCCCCCAGAAGATCAGCGAGGCCAGCCAAGACCAAGTTTACCGATCAATGAGAACGGCAGAACTCCAGCGCTAGGGGAATACTGCACATAAAATTCATGGCTTTTTTACCATGATTCTTTAGTCTTTCAAAGTTAATTATTTTTTTTAACTGTCTTTTTTTTTTCTTTTTTTCTTTTTTTTTGAATTTTTCTTTTTCCCTTTTTCAACCAACATCTTATCAATCCCTTTTTTAAAAAAAAACATTTTTATTTTTCATTTTTAAAGTCATATTCTATCCCTTCATAGTAGTTACCCGTATTTTTGGCATATATATATATAAGTTGTTCTCTCTTTAAAATCTTGAGATAGTTTCTTCTAACAGATCAAAATATACTCTAAATCTCTAGTGTATGGTTTTTTTCTACTCCCCTGCCTGATCACATTCTCTCCCTTTTTTTTTTTGTTTTGTTTTGTTTTGTTCTGCTTTTGTTTGTTTTTATCTTTATCTTTATCTTTTTCTTTTTTCTTTTTTTCTTTCTTTTTCTTTTTTCTCTCTTTCCCTTTCTTTACCCACTGCTTCAGGTCTTTTCTGATTTGTTTAGAGTATATTTTCTGGGGACGTTGTTACCCTGCTAGCATTTTGTTCTCTCATTAATCTATTCTCCTCTGCACAAAATGACAAGACGGAAAAAATCACCTCAACAAAAAGAACAAGAGGTAGTACCGACTGCCAGGGACCTACTCAATACGGACATTAGTACGATGTCAGATCTAGAGTTCAGAATCATCACTTTAAAGATACTAGCTGGGCTTGAAAAAAGCATGGAAGTTATTAGAGAAACCCTTTCTGGAGAAGTAAAAGAACTAAAATCTAACCAAGTAGAAATCAAAAAGGCTATTAATGAGGTGCAATCAAATAGGGGGCGCTAACTGCTAGGATAAATGAGGCAGAAGAAAGAATCAGTGAGATAGAAGACCAAATGATGGAAAATAAAGAAGCTGAGAAAAAGAGAGATAAACAACTACTGGATCACGAGGGCAGAATTCGAGAGAGAAACGATACCATAAGACGAAACATTAGAATAATTGGGATCCCAGAAGAAGAAGAAAGAGAGAGAGGGGCAGATGGTATAATGGAGCAAATTATAGCAGAGAACTTCCCTAATTTGGGGAAGGAAACAGGCATCAAAATCCAGGAGGCACAGAGAAGCCCTCTCAAAATCAATAAAAATAGGTCAACACCCCGACATCTAATAGTAAAACTTACGAGTCTCAGAGACAAAGAGAAAATCCTGAAAGCAGCTCGGGAGAAGAGATATGTAACCTACAATGGTAGAAACATTAGATTGGCAACAGACTTATCCACAGAGACCTGGCAGGCCAGAAAGGACTGGCAGGACATGTTCAGAGCACTAAATGAGAAAAATATGCAGCCAAGAATACTATATCCAGCTAGGCTGTCATTGAAAATTGAAGGAGAGATAAAAAGCTTCCAGGACAAACAAAAACTAAAGGAATTTGCAAACACGAAACCAGCCCTACAAGAAATATTGAAAGGGGTCCTCTAAGCAAAGAGAGAACCTAAAAGCAACATAGACCAGAAAGGAACACAAACAATATACAGTAATAGTCACTTTACAGGCAATACAATGGCACTAAATTCCTATCTTTCAATAGTTACCCTGAATGTAAATGGGCTAAATGCCCCAATCAAAAGACACAGGCTATCAGATTGGATTAAAAAACAAGACCCATCGATATGCTGTCTGCAAGAGACTCATTTTAGACCCAAAGACACCCCCAGATTTAAAGTGAGGGGGTGGAAAACCATTTACCATGCTAATGGACACCAAAAGAAAGCTGGGGTGGCAATCCTTATATCAGACAAATTAGATTTTAAACCAAAGACTGTAATAAGAGATGAGGAAGGACACTATATCATACTTAAAGGGTCTATCCAACAAGAAGATCTAACAATTGTAAATATCTATGCCCCTAACATGGGAGCAGCCAATTATATAAGGCAATTAATAACAAAAGCAAAGAAACACATTGACAACAATACAATAATAGTGGGGGACTTTAACACCCCCCTCACTGAAATGGACAGATCGTCTAAGCAAAAGATCAACAAGGAAATAAAGACCTTAAATGACACACTGGACCAAATGGACTTCACAGACATATTCAGAACATTCCATCCCAAAGCAACGGAATACACATTCTTCTCTAGTGCCCATGGAACATTCTCCAGAATAGATCACATCCTAGGTCATAAGTCAGGTCTCAACCGGTACCAGAAGATTGGGATCATCCCCTGCCTATTTTCAGACCACAATGCTTTGAAACTAGAGCTCAATCACAAGAGGAAAGTCGGAAAGAACTCAAATACATGGAGGCTAAAGAGCATCCTACTGAAGAATGAATGGGTCAACCAGGAAATTAAAGAAGAATTAAAAAAATTCATGGAAACCAATGAAAATGAAAACACAACTATTCAAAATCTTTGGGATACAGCAAAGGCAGTCCTAAGAGGAAAGTATATAGCAATACAAGCCTTTCTCAAGAAACAAGAAAGGTCTCAAGTACACAACCTAACCCTATACCTAAAGCAGCTGGAGAAAGAACAGCAAATAAAGCCTAAACCCAGCAGGAGAAGAGAAATAATAAAGATCAGAGCAGAAATCAATGAAATAGAAACCAAAAGAACAGTAGAACAGATCAACGAAACTAGGAGCTGGTTCTTTGAAAGAATTAACAAGATTGATAAGCCCCTGGCCAGACTTATCAAAAAGAAAAGAGAAATGACCCAAATCAACAAAATCATGAATGAAAGAGGAGAAATCACAACCAACACCAAAGAAATACAAACAATTATAAGAACATATTATGAGCAACTCTATGCCAGCAAATTAGATAACCTGGAAGAAATGGATGCATTCCTAGAGATGTATCAACTACCAAAACTGAACCAGGAAGAAATAGAAAACCTGAACAGACCTATAACCACTAAGGAAATAGAAGCAGTCATCAAAAATCTCCCAAAACACAAAAGCCCAGGACCAGATGGCTTCCCAGGGGAATTCTACCAAACATTTCAAGAAGAATTAATACCTATCCTTCTGAAACTGTTCCAAAAAATAGAAATGGAAGGAAAACTTCCAAACTCATTTTATGAGGCCAGCATTACCTTGATCCCAAAACCAGACAAAGACCCCATCAAAAAGGAGAATTACAGACCAATATCCCTGATGAACATGGATGCAAAAATTCTCACCAAAATACTAGCCAATAGGATCCAACAGTACATTAAAAGGATTATTCACCACGACCAAGTCGGATTTATCCCTGGGCTGCAAGGTTGGTTCAACATCCGCAAATCAATCAACGTGATACAATACATTAACAAAAGAAAGAACAAGAATCATATGATCCTCTCAATAGATGCAGAAAAAGCATTTGACAAAGTACAGCATCCTTTCCTGATCAAAACTCTTCAGAGTATAGGGATAGAGGGTACATACCTCAATATCATAAAAGCCATCTATGAAAAACCTACAGCGAATATCATTCTCAATGGGGAAAAACTGAGAGCTTTCCCCCTAAGGTCAGGAACACGGCAGGGATGTCCACTATCACCACTGCTATTCAACATAGTATTGGAAGTCCTAGCCACAGCAATCAGACAACAAAAAGAAATCAAAGGCATCCAAATTGGCAAAGAAGAAGTCAAACTCTCACTCTTTGCAGATGATATGATACTTTATGTGGAAAATCCCAAAGACTCCACCCCAAAACTGCTAGAACTCATACAGGAATTCAGTCAAGTGGCAGGATATAAAATCAATGCACAGAA